>NC_142374.1:10770000-11070000 GCF_059441005.1 Hippichthys cyanospilos
AGAGAGTCAAATAAAATGTCAACTTGCCTTCATGTCATTTACATTTGTATTCTAATCCATAACTGTATCATCCTTGCTGGGACTCACCTTGTACTTGCTAGGAACATGGACACATTTACTTTGAACTCTTGCCCTGTCATTGTGAGTGTTTAGTGAGCATATTACTGATCTATGTTCATCAGATGAATAAAATGCACAGATAAAGCGTGTGGCAATTTTCAGTCACGGGTTTATTAAATTAGTGCAAAAGACAGACATTAATCATTCAAAATGTCTTCTTTTTCTTTGAGGTTGCTTTCCAGTCAAGTCCACTCCCCTGCCATCCATGTGATGAATGCAGGCAGGAGTGAAAAGATAAAACTACGCACCACAAACACATTCTTTGTTTTCTTCTTTTACATCTTTCTTAGGACTTGAAAAACAGATGAAGAGCAAACAGGGGAACAAATTTTGAACCTAAGCACATGAGCATTGAAAACTCAAAGAACTCTCACGTTGCAATTAAACACAATAAAAACAGAAACAAAACACCAGCAAAGATGTTACAAGGAAAAAGTCACCACCAACACCAATGGCATTAGAACTAGTACTCAAATTCACAGAAAAAAAAAGAAATATTTCTCCTTTAATCACTGCCTGTGTGGGGAACCAATCAAAGTACATAAGTTAATCGATACTGTATATTTATACAATGGTAAAAAATAAAATATTTACTGCATATAATAGTACTTTTTCAGGTTTACGCCATTACTATAAAGATAGACTGTTTCCACTCCATGACAACTAATGCAATAAAAACAGGTAAATCGAAGAAACGACTCCAGAGTTTTTCCGACTTTAAAGGCTTATTGGCTACCACCTTGTCCTAAGAGACCACAACCACTGCAGACAAAGAAACAGGCAGCTTCTCTCCTCTGAAACAGGGAAACTAGATCAAGCACAGTCTGTTGAGAATAGAAAAGAACACATCAAAAAGCCAACGCTCTACGCCCACTACCACGGTGTCTCAGCCTTTGTCGTGTTTGTTGCATGGAGAGAGGGAGGCTCCTTACACCGGGGAGCGAATGTTCCGGGATGGAAGGATGGAAAGTGGAGGAAAAATATTTGGGATGGCAGACGCACTCTTGAAAAGGGCTGAGTGAGTGGTGAACATCAGCTTGAAAATCATATTACAGTATATATTTTTTTGTCCATCCACCAATACGTTTACTACAGCTCTTGTCTCATTTATTGTCACGGGGAAATCACTTTGGGATGAGAGGTGGTTGACTGTCAATCCCAGAGCAGACTACCATTTACAGTCGCATTCACAACCCATAGACAATTGGTGGGAAATGGGAAACTGCAGAGGGAGAGCCCACACAAGCACAGCGAGAACATGCACACTGCACACACAAAGGCTTACTAACTGCGCTGTCCTCGAGCAGGTTTGATTCGGCCCGCCATTGACACATTATTATATGTATTATGTGGTAGAAGTGTCGGCCTTTTTTTTTCTACATTTCCCTTTTCCTCGAGCTAAATTTGATAACCAAAATGATGGAACTACTTCTCTAGTCTACACATTTAAACACAACATATTTGAAGGTTGTTGACTTTGTAATGATGGATTCAGTAATACTTATTTATGTCGTTCATACCTGTGAATGGTTCAATGGTGTGTAAAATTGTATAGTGCATAAATGCAAGTATTCTGACAGATGCTTGCCACAGATGTGCAAACCAGTCAAATTAATCATGAAAATGTATCAACTTAAAACTCTTTGTCAGGAGTAATGTAACATTTGTTCAATAGAATACTGATTATTTATGGGGCTCCTTGTAAAGTCCAATCCGAACCAGTCAATTCAGGTCATCTGCTGCTGGAACATGCTTAAACAGAACACAATACATTCAGACTTAAAAAGGAATCGTGAAACATTCTACTGAGAGAGATTTACAGGCTGACAGACACCCACTGTTTTTGACGCTGCGAAAAGTAAGATGGAGTTTTGAAGTCTGGAAAATAAGGATTAACTAATCGATGGCGTCCAAGGAAAGCGTGGACCAAGGACACAACGTTCAAGGCGGTCAAACAAACTAAAGATGATTTGATACCATGTGCAAAGGAGCAGTGCACTAAGGAAAGTAGCGATGAAGAAAAGCAGACCAGTGAAGAAAGAAGATAAGTGATTTTTACACACAAGTTGAGCTTGTGGGAATTGTGTCTATTGTCATGTATAAATGTTTACGGTGTGATGACTCCGTCTCCTTCTCGTCCGTCTTCTCTGCTAAGCCAGCGTTGTGTGCAGGAGATAAGTTGGTGCTTTCCGGTGTTGCAAACAGGACCATTTTGTAGAAGTTACAGGCCTGGAGAGACAAGACACGAAAGCAAAATGTTGAACAGCGGGAAAGTGAGGCATGAGAAGGGTACGGGAGGTAAATCAAGGTCAGCGGGGAATCAGATAAATTACAGAGGGCAGGTATCAGTGTACTTCCATTAAATATTTAGTGAGGACAGAACAGTTGAGAGAGGCTCTCATTCTCTCTTTGCATTCATGAAATGTATTTTATTTTGTATTTTCTTCAGTTATTTCCAAATTATAGATGAATACTTAAATATGTCATATAAAAATCATGAGTATCATATCAATTCTGCTGCTCTCTTCATCTCCTCTTGTGTTTGCAGTCGTATCACAGAGGAGCAATTTTGTTGAGCGTTTATTCCGGTAGTTGTGTTTATTAAACAATAATAATATGATGATGAACAATTATTATGATTACAGTTATCAATATTTAATGCTTTGGTGCTCTTTTTCTTGTCTGAGAGAAATGTGCGGCTACATTTGAACCTTACGTCTTGTCCTCATGTTAGTAGTTAGCAGAGATTTTTGTCATATTATAATAAATAATGGCACCCTGCAGAATGGTTTCTTAGCATACTTAATCAGCTACTGAATATTTTTCTCTGATGGCGGAGTGTTGATGTTCCTAGCTGTCTAATGCAATGGTAATAATTCAGGATAAAGGAATCACAAGGACAAGTCAAGCTCATCGGAATGCTATCTGCACTTCAAAATAAAAGACTCATAAGGCTATTGCATTGATGTCCATGTATTATTTGGTATGGTTGAACTTGGTGGCGTTTTGTGTGATATGGTTGCAGCTTCCTTGCCATTTCCGTGTACATCAAATGAACAATGTATGAGCATAAAATCAAAAAAAAAAAAGGTCTTGCATACTTTAAGTAACCTCATCCCTCAAGGACTCCTTTCTCCCCGAATTCCGGAAATCCTCCTATAGATGCAACTTACGTGATTGCAACCATTGCGAACGAAACTTGGCAGTCTTGAACACAAATGAAGTTTGTTCAAAAAGCATTTGAGACCATCGGCAGGTGCCTGATTTTCAATATAGCGATTCCACGTCTATGCATGAAGCGCAAAATCCAAACTTTAAGTTCGATGCGATACCACTTATTTGGAGCCCTGATATATATATATATATATATATATATATATATATATATATATATATATATATATATATATATATCCAATAATTTCAGACTTTCACTGTCCATCAACACTGAAATGTGTTGGGTAGGCCTATGGCTGATCTCACAGCTGAAAGATTGCAAAAAGAGTGTACATTGCTTCAAACAGTGATACATGTTGCGCATTAGATCAAGAAATGTGAGAGGTGATGGGTGTAAAACACAGTTGGCAGTTAGCACTGCCGACGTCGACCTCAAAGTATTTCAGTGCATTGGGTTTTTGGTATGCGTGAACATTTGTGTTTGTGTGTGCATGTGTGTGTGCAATAGAGAGTGGTGTTTTGTGGTACAATGACAATTTGTCACAGCAGATGGAATTACAACAGATCAAGATGTAATACAACCAAGAGAGTCATAGCTATAGAAAGAGTGGGCTAACGCACACACACGTACATACACACGCACACACACGCACCAAACTATAATTTGAAATATGAGGCTTTATCGATTGTTTCTTGTGTTCTGGTGTGACATGTTGGAAGATGGCTGAGCTTGACTGAAGCCTATGGCTCACTCCAGCTCGTGGTTTCATTTTCTCCCCTCTTTGAAACTTCAGGCTTCCAAATAGAAGGCATACAACATAGTAAATTGGAAAAAAAAATCTGAGAGATTTGTGAATTAAGTTTTGGCTATTATTTTAACTATAATATATTTGGAAACAGTCTTATATATGACTGAGAAATGACAACTATGTTGTTTTGAAATTAATTCATTTAAAAATTATTTTATAACACGTTTATGACACAGAGTTCTAAACTGTTAGAAATTCTATGATAAAAAATATTGGATGCCAGATATTACTGTTGTAGCCATTTCATTTTGTAGTATGTGTACATTTCTTCCTATCGGTAACTTTTTGGTACCGTGATCATGTAAAGAGGCCATATATTTAATTATCAGGGATCCTTCACATTTAAATGCACATTAAACTATATTTGATTGTATTGCAACACCACATTGCTGCTTCTACAAGACTACAACACTATACACAGAATTTGTTACACCGATCTAGAAATACAGTACTTGTCAAGAGCATAACAGCTTTTTGTTGTTTTACTTTACAGTCTTATCGCTAAGTTTAGTAGCACTGCTTATTAAGTGAAATGTATATACTATACTACAACATGATGTAAAACAGGCCGTACAAGGGGGAGACAATTTGGCTGAACTAGTGTCTGTTAGGGTCACAGTCCTGCTGTGCTTTGTTTCATGTGTTGGCAGCCACTATCATTTAGCTGAATTCATTATGTACCTCTTGTTTCTTGTCTTTTGTTGCCTCAATGTATTGTGACTAATTTTACTATTACTATTACTATTGTGAATTTTACTAAGGGTGGAGCCAGGGCTTTTGTCTGCTGAGCTCATTTAACCTGCTGACATTATTTTAACCTTTCTCAAACAAATTCAAGCGAGTCTGTGACAATAGCTTGTCACATGTTTTTAATAAACCGGCTTGCTGAAATGCGGACAGTGTACCGGTCCGTCGTGGTGAAGAGAGACCTGAGCCGAAAGGCGAAGCTTTCTGTTTACCGGCCGATTAACGATCCACATCCACGACATCCTGGATACAAGCGGCCGCAACGAGTTTCCGCCGCAGGGTTTTTGCGTTCTCCCTTAGAGATAGCGTGAGGAGCTCGGTTGTCCGGAAGGAACTTGGTGTCGAGTCGCTGCTCCTCTGCGTTGAGAGGCGCCAGTTGAGGTGGCTCAGGCATCCTGTTGGAATGCCTCCCGGGCGCCTCCCTCGGGAGGTGTTCTGGGCATGTCCCACTGGGTGGAAGCCCCAGGGTCGACCCAGGACACGCTAGAGAGTCTATGTGGTGGAGCTGGATGAAGTGGCCAGGGAGAGGTAAGTCTGGGCTTCCCTGCTCAAGTTGCTGCCCCTGTGACTCGACCCCGAATAAAGCGGTAGCTAATGGAGGAATGGGTTGCTGAAATGTTGCATGTTTCTTCATATTTTTTCAAAAGAAAAAGAAAAAAGGACACTCCAGTACATCCTATTTCTGCACAATAAATCCAAATAAAAATGAGGTCATATGACAGCTGAGGTCATTGAGAGAGCTCAATAGAATAGAGAGTGCCACACAGGTTGAGCTAGAGGGCTGGAGAAACAATTTTAGAGGGAAGATACATGGTAGAAAGAACTAAATATATGAAGAAAAGAATATAAAAGTGCAGCAAGTGATTCCACAAGTCCAAGCCCATCAGGTTTGATACTCCGGCAAAAAAATAAAAAATAAAAATACCTGCTTGGTGTGAGTTTGATTTAGTTTTTATTTTATACTCTGACTACGAAAAAGCCAACAGTGTATTTCAGGTTGTGCATATAATCTCCAATGACTTGGTAGATTGACCCACATGCATGGATGTCTAAATCTGTTTCTTCACAGCCAATGCAAAGCTTAATTTGTGTCATTTGCTCTAGTTGTGGTTGAAGTTTGGCAATGAATGCAAAGTCTCTGCACCAAATCTGAAACTTGCATAAAATATGTATTAAAATAGTGTCCCTTCGCCACATTGTGCTTCACTCTCCACGGCCTCAATGCTTCACGTCTTTTTTTTTTCTCCCAACGGACCGTCAGTTCACAGCAGCATATGATGCTGCGCCGCAACACTCTCAACGCTCAGCCCTAACATGGAGTCTAAAGCAGTCTATAACAGCCCTAATCCACAATCTCGTTCAAATGAAGGCACTTTTGCTCAAAACTAAATCAGTGCCTTTCTACATCTGGCACTGCACTGTATAAGAGTTACTGTTGAAAAACCACAAGAAAGTAATTGCTAAGGTCTTTGTACTACAAATAAGATTTGTTTGTTTTTACAACCTGTTTATTATTGTTAGGAAATCTCTTGAACTACTTCTGGAGTTGTACTTTTTGCGCGACCTTCAAGATGGCGAGTTTACTATGAGGTCCATGAACTGTGCCCCGCGGGCGCAAAAGAACCCTTGGATATGCTGACATTTTTTTTCGAACATGGTAGGATCTATTGATTTTTGTCTACATTATAGTGGATCATGAAACTGAGGACTGACAATTCAGGACACCAGAAGAACGGGATTAACCAGAGACATTGAACATTCGAAGCTATGTGGATTTTGATGAATTGGTGACAGTGTCTCTGTTTTTTCCCATTGTAATGCTGTAAAGTATTATCACTTGTCGTGACAACAAAACACGTAATGGTTGAAGTTTAAAGGTATAAACAACTGAACCACACTAGTGGGGTTATTGGAATATATTCTAAAACACACAATTGAGGACAAAATACGGGTTGAGGACAGATTACATTTGAAATAAAAACATTATTAAAAAAAAACAACATAAATGACCAAACTCAATGAGAGAAGGAGATCATTTTTCTCATACTTATGTTGATCACTAGGTATGTTGGTATATAGATTGGATGGTATTGTATCTCAATTGTGTGTCTACATATTCTTCTAAAAGAAGCCGACAGTTCAAAATTATTTTTTGGCTCTGTGGTCATTTATTTGTTTTCTATCAGTTCTCTAGTAGTAGCACTTAAAATTCTGTTATCACTGGGGAAGTGTTATAGATGTACTCTGTGAGGATAAGCAACTGGAGAAAATGGATGGCTAGATAAACCTTTGCTTACAGTATTTATGCAAACTGTACAGACATTGTTGACGAGATAGTTTTGTGTGTTGTGTGACAGGTCCTGACTGATGAGACACGATTGAACGATTCCAACCTAATAATCAAGAACCCAACTGGTCCCAATTAAATGATCTCGGAGGATACAATCAGTAGGAGGACTAGCGGTAGCCGTGCATCAGTCAGGTTTTCATAAAGGAGAAACCAGATAGAAGCCTCTTATGAGTTGAAGTGTCAAAGATTGAAAGCCTTATTGTAGGGAATTTTGTGTGGCACAAATCAAAAGCATTCGTTCACCGATGATTCCCTTTGAATTTGGTGGAACTTGAAAGAAGCCTTTGAAACGACAGCTACGTTTTTATTTAGTGAGGCAAGCTTGCAAGGAATGGCCTGATAAACCTTACAGCTTGCCTTGTTGCCAAAGCGCCATGTGACGAGGATTGAATTAAGTATGGTAACCTGGTGATTTCACTTTATGACTTCCCCATGGTTTATTTATATATATATATATATATATATATATATATATATATATATATATATATATATATATATATATATATATATATATATATATATATATATATGATATAATATAATAATATATAATAGTATATATATTTCATATCATTGCTGTCCGGCGTGAACCTCAAATGTCCAACTATGATCAAATTATTTTTCAAATCAATACTCATGGTGTATACTGTCGATCTTGAACACAACATATGTTTGAGAAGTGTTACAGAAGTGTGGCGAAACTATTTTGTTGACTTGTTCAGCGGAAAGTGGTGTAATTTCTGTATAATGCCTGTAGGTTTTTTAGTCAACAAGTCAAAACAGTAAGGTAGACCACATTTAATTTGGCTCATTATTTACAATCAATAAATGTGGTATTTTGTTACATATGGACACTCGTGTCACCGTTCGCTATTAATATCAACTGTGTTAGTCGGCTTATAGTTTTATTGATTAGACACTTAAGACTTAACACTTTTAAGAAGGCGTCTGTGACGACAGGATGGACATTTTGTGACGTTTTTAAAAACTTTTTGCATGGTGGAGGCTCGAGATGATTGTGGAGTTTGAAGTGCTCCTTTTTCTGAAGCGTCTCCTTGGTTTTGGTGGTCTTCTGTTGTTTTGAGTGTACACTAACAATATAAGTTATAGTATATTATAACTTGACTTTCTAAAACATAACAAAATTAAAGAAAACTGAGACCAAGAACAACTGAGAATGTACTCACTCCAAAAGTTCAAGGAAACACAAATACTGCTCCAAGCAGCCGATTGCTTTAATATAATTAAAATTGGGCAGTATGTTAATACGAGTGGGTCCTGGGTCAACCTCGTTGCCACTCGTAAGCTAACTGAGATAATATATGCTGAATTGTCAAGACAAACAGTCACGTGTATTCTTTGAGATGAAACCTGGTGTAAAACATGTGCCAATTATGTGCAAACATGTGCAATTGTCAGTAACACTGGCAATGTACCCTGAAGCATGTCCTATAAAGTTGCAAATTAGTCCATTCACATGTAAGACCACGATCAGAACACTTACTGTATTTTGGCTGGCATAAAATGGCAGTAAACTCTTTCCCTCAACCCTTCAAAATGATCATGTTTGATGCGCACATATACCTGGAAATGAAATGATTTCTTTGTATTTTAACTCACGGATTTACAGTCTTCAAAGCATGATCCGAGCGCAAAGAGAATTCATGTATACAACATAAGGCTGCCATCAAAAGAAATGAAGCACAGCAAAGGTGCACATCAACATTCTCTCAAGCTGGAAAGAGGATTTGTGTTGCGCTGTAACTTGAAAATGGTTGTCGTAGTCAAGTGGTGGATCAGGAAAAACAAATGTTGTGGACTAAATACCCCGGGGAATGCAAGGTCAATTACAGGCAACTTGTTTTACGGTTTTTGCAGTACTCTGGGTAAATTCTTTATTTTACAACACTTTCATAGTTTTGCTGTCCTTCACTCTTGCCATTTCAATATTCTGTAGTTCGTGCTGAAATGACAAAGAAAAGCAGAAGCAATCAAGTTTCCTGCAGTGCACCACAGCTTCACACCAATTTACTGTTACAGCCTGTAATCCTCCATGGACAAGATTGAGGTTTGAGTTTATAGACATGGAGCATAAGTTTGGGAATTCTGTGCAGTGCATAAGTGAACTGTGTGTGCTTGGAAATTTTAAATTGTAAGTTGAATTTTCTTATAGGCAGGATTTCTAAACGTTGAAGCCACCAGTCTGTACAAACTATTTATAGGCTGTGCTGTCTGTGCTTTCTCAGCCATTCATCTTCAATGAAAATGTCCATGCAAAGCTGTTGAGGAGAGATAATACATATCCAGAGGTAATGCAAAGAACACCAGTCTACATGTGCACTGTTAGAGGGCAGTGTTGTGTATGTTGTGTTTGTTGGCTATGAGACACTTTGGTAGCATTTAACCGAAATATTATTATTTAGGACAAATTGGATTGAAGTCCTTGACAGGGCTTCAGCCAGTCCTGTCCATCCGTCCGTCTGTCCGGCCATCATCTTCCGCTTATCCGAGTCGGGTTGCGGGGACAGCAGCGGCAGCACGGAATCCAGACTTCCCTCTTCCCGGCCACTTCGTCCAGCTCCTCAGGGGGATTCCCAGGCCAGCCAAGAAACATAGTCCCTCCAGCGTGTCCTGGCTCATCCCCGGGGCCTCCTCCCTGTGGCACATAACCTGAACACCTCACAAGGGAGGCGTCCGGGAGACACCAGAACCAGATGCCCGAACCACCTCAACTGGCTCCTCTAAACGTGGAAGAGCATTGGCTCAATGCTGAGCCCCTCCCGGATGACCGAGCTTCTCACCCTATCGCTAAGGGCGAGCTAAAACACCTGCGGGGGAAACTCATTTCAGCTGCTTGTATCGGGGATTTCAACCCACAGTTCGTGAGTATAGGTGAGGGCTGGAATTTAGATCCACCACTAAATAGAGAGCTTTGCCTTTCTTTAGAGAGCTCTTTATTTACCACGACAGACTGGTACATCGTCCGCAATACGGCGGACGCTGAACTGATCCACCTGTTGATCTCCCGTTCCATCAAGACCCCAAGAGACTTGAACTAGCCAGCCCATCATTGGCTGTTTATTCACACTTTTAACGTTGAGATAACTGTCAATGGCAGTGAACGGGTCAAATTATGCGCTGTCCCCCTAGTAAAAATGCATCTTTGATGTCTATTGTCATCAATGGCAGTGAACCAGCGTTTATGGAATGTGGGAGGAAATCGGAGTACTTGGAGAAAAACCTCACAAGTACAAGGAGAACATGCAAAATCAATTCAGGAAGGTACACATTCTAATTTGAAAACCCCAACAGTATTGTTTAACTCCATTTTAGTTCAGAGTGCATATGCCATGAAAACACATGGGAGTTTTTAACATTATGTGTGTCTGTGCGTGAGATTTTTTTTTAGTTCAGTAATTGTATATGACATAATCTATCTGTGATTGCCTGGCAACCAGTTCAGAGTGTCCCCCACCTACTGCCAGAAGTCAGCTGGGATAGGCACCAGCAAGGCTGCGACCTTGGTGAGGATAAGCGGCTATAGATGATGGATGAATGGATGGATACATGCATGGATCGATGGATGAATGGATAGTATCTATATGAATACAATGCACTTCAATGTTCTAATGCCATAAAAGAAAAAAAAAGGTGTAATCGCACATTAATATCCTCTGTTTCCCATCTCTTTCCCCCCGGCTCGTTCCATTTCCCTTTTCCCCATCTCTGTGTTCGGGTCAGAGTTCAGCTTGGAGATAAGGAAATAGAAACGGGATCCTGCGTGACTCTCTATCAGCCTCTCAGATTCACCACTGTAGTGATCAGTCGCTTACATCTGTGTCCCAGTGTGCCGCTTGCCTGTGATGAGCTCGGGCAGAAGTCATCTCTCCAGGTGCTTGATGGGCATGTGTGCAGAGCTTTTCTGTGTTTGACCTGGAGCTTGTCGCTCATAACCAACATCGTAAAAAGGGACAGCTGCAATACTTGTTGCAGTCACACCTGATGTAACATACTATCTGCATTAAATCCTTGTTGGAAAGTCCAAATCAGAGATCAGAGACTGCGATATTTCAAGGTCGCGATTGTTCTTTAGACATTCTTGAAACATTCTGAAACAGTTGTTCTTCATTGTATTTATCAGTGCAAGGAAATTCTGAGCATGTTCAGAATTTTCTCAGTCTTATATTTTTTTTGAGTTGCAAGCAAATTTGAAAAAAATTGTCGTGAGATGAAATTTTTCTGAATGTCTTCAGAATGTTGTGCCAGCAACTGTAACCTTGAACGAACCTGATGAATCTCTTGATATAAATGCACATTCACTACCATCATCAACACTTGAAAATCTTTGCATCTCAGTGGGATAGGGATTTTAAGAATATATATAGTATATATTTTTGAAAGTAGTTTTAAACCCCTTTGTATCAGTGTGGTTTTAGGATAAACAACAACAACTAAAACATTGCATTTGTTAGGATTTAGAAGTGCTTTTGATCAGGATAAATTAAGTGTTGGATCTGCTGGATCTAAGTTATGATACAGGAGATGACGCCACCCTTTTTTTTTGTTGCTGTATGGCGCTTTCCAATATGTGTTAAACTAATGGTCTATAAAACAGTGCTGTGTGAAACTATGAGCTAGATAAAAGGGGATTCCCTGCTAGTTGAAGGGACTGCACTCAAAACCATTAAAATCAGGGCATTGGAAGCTTATGTATGCCTGACATTGCAAGACCAGTTGATTCACCGGTGTAAGAGATAGGATTGGTGATGATGATAACTCAAGTCAAATGAACTGATTCCTGCAATGATGCACCTCGATCAAATTCACCAGAATGACAGGCTGTATCACCACTAAGACATTCTTTTCTGCAAGTCTAAAATTAAGTCTAGTTTAGTTGTCACTCAACTGTGGGAGATGGGGAGATATGGAGAGAGCTCACAGATTTCCCACAGGACAAAACTGAAGGTGTGCCTAATCCATGCCGGTTGCAGTATACTTTCAAAATGTCAGGTCCGTTGGAGCATCCAGAATCATGCAACACGGTCTAAGACTAGGCCCATAAAATGTTTTTTTTCTTCTTTAAGCAGACTTGAAGGAGATAATGTACACATACAATGCACATAATGCCATGGACAAAAGCGCTTCCCCACGTCAGAGTTGATCAAGCTTAATGAATCATCTGTTACCACACATGCTTCGATGTAATGAGAGGCCAAGTGTGCCAAAAGAGACAGAGACAGTGCTTTGCAACCAAAAGAAATGAGGCTTGATTTTTCAGGCCCTCTCATTTTGTCTAAGATGGAACATAATAAATTGGCAGGGACATATCATGTGAAGGTGTGCTCATGCTGTTGACAAGTGGACTCGAGTTGCAAAAATAACTGGTCGGAGTGGAGATACTGTATATATGCTCCGAACTGACTTGCTTGGGTTTTTTTTTTTTTTTTTAGTTTTTCTAGACTATCCTGAACTTCTCTTTTGCTTGCTTCAATTCCCGTGGGTCTACTTACCTTGTTTAACTGTACGCCACCATTAAAAACTCTTCCACCCAAAATTTGACAACTGGAACACATATACACCGCATGTATGGAGCTGAATCAATAGCCGTACTCATCCAAACTGCGAGAGGGATCAGTGATGTACTGCTTGGTACTGCAACGAGTAAACGATGAGATGTGTTATATTTTGAGAGTGGTTATTATTGGTAAAGAAACAGTATGATGAGAATATAGGAAAATGAAAAAGGGGGCAGGGCAAAATGAGGAGTAAGAAACTGGCACAGAAGGCGTAATCTGAGAGATGGAGGATCACTATAACAAGACTGCAAGAAGATGGGGAAGAGTGGTCAAAGAATCATGGCTGTGATTTTCCTCAATGATTTTCACTGCTGACTGCAAATCAGCAAAGCAATAATGGGAGGACCCTTTCCTTCAGGGCAAAAATCACAGCCTACTTTATGCTTGTTTTGGTGTCTACTTTCTTGGGTACTGTCTTTTAAATGTTCACATTATGACTTCTTTTCACCATTGCCTTAGGCTTCTGCAACTCTGGCAAGCCTTAAGAGATAGACGAAATATACAGGCCCCCAACGTTCTTAAAGATTTTTCTTATCAAACTTGCTGTTGGACATTTATTTTGTGAATGGAGGAGCCTGAATTATTGATGATGTTGCTAATGGCCTCAAGAGATATCTATTGAAAATGAGGTTGTGTTCCTCCAGCCAAAACAAGTGACGTTGTTGAAATAGAAGTTAAAACAAACACACACACGCACGCACACACACAGTGTGAGCCATGAATCTGTACATACATCAGTTGCATGTGCATAGACCAAGCTTTCCCACATTTGTATTCTGAAGGTTATAACTGTAGGGTTAGGTCATATATAATTTATCAACACATTTATTAATATTCTATTCAGAAACACCGGTGAATCTAATTCAAGGTTGTTGACAGGGTCTACAGATTTATGAAGCAATTTAAAATGACAGCTGTAATAAATTAGGGTTTCTTGTTAAATAATTGTAATTAAAAGTATGCTTCAAAGTACTGATGGAAACATCATTGTCTGGTTCTTTGTCTGTGCGGTGATACTTACCGGGTAAGCCAAGCATGAGTGTTGCAAGCATGATGAAAAGGCTGAGGTGGTGTGAGTGGGCAGAGCTGCAGAGCATCTTGTTCTTTTTGCAGACGCAGACCTGAACTTTGACCTCTGAGTTGTTGGACAAAGGAGGGACTCCCGAATCAGTGATGAGCAATGGTAGCTGATAGTTTGCTTTTTTCAGACTGTGCAGCAACATGATTTGGGAATGTGTGGCTAAGGAGAGAGAGAAAAAGAGAGTAAAAGAGAAACGGAGACAGAAAGAAAAACAAAGAAGGGAGAGAAAGAGAGAGAAAAACATAAAACCAACATAAAAATCACCCTCTAAAATTATTCTCAAAACATTCTGAATGGACGCAACAACAACAAAAACAAAAACTGCAGCACTCTTTGCAACACAGAAGTACGTAAATGGTTTATTGAACAAAAAAGGTGCCGCAGTGGCTCAGTTTGTAACGACTTGGCTGAGATACTGAATGCTCATATGTAGGTCCAAAATCCATTGCAAACCATAAATATGCAAATAGGTATTATCGGTTGGTATGATGCCATCTTGACACTGCTCACCCTTCCAATTTCCATCTTTTGTGTGACTCGTCCACTGGAGGGAGGGGGTGTGTATAATATAGTCACGCAGACACAAAATTGACCTTCATGGTGTTCAAACTGCAAACTGTATTTAAAGTAATTGTCTGTGGTTGTTTTCAAACCACACGTAATTCTTTTTGTTTTACGTTTAGTTTCACAGTAAACCTCAATTGGGCACGGCATTTAACAGCTTACAACCCCTCCCCATTTTAACTTGTGGAAGGGATGTAATCAACACCCACATTCAGTGTCAATGAGGAATTTACAACATCTTGGTTGTGACGTGAGTTGAGACAACTGCTAACAAGCAATGCTGGTATCTCAAAATTATGCAAAGAAGTTAGAGCAAAAAAAAAACAAAAAAACAACAGCTTGTATCATAAAAAACGTGCTACCTATTATCTCATTCCACCTATTATCTTAAGGGACGAATACAATCATTGTTCTGGAGCAGTTAAAACAGTTAGACTTGTGCCTTGGTTTTCGTTTTTTGGCGCCGCTTCTGGCCGCTGTTGGGAGTGCATTTCTGAAGGGGAGGGGGAGGTGTTCCAGTTGGGAGCAGTTATGTCGATGCCACGCGTTTGTTGTCCATCCTTACGAGAGCTGGCCCACGAGTGTCTGTGAGTCGTTTTCTTTAGTGGAATATTATTTACCCTAATATGCCCATGGTTGGTCATTCGTGTCATTATAGCTAATAAGCTGGCTAATGTTAGTTTATATCAGCATGTTAAACGGTGCTGCCTTTGAATGTGTTGGCTTGTTAGCATTTTCGCGTTAGCCTATTAGCATTTCATATTGAAGAGAACATTATTTGTGGTTGTATGTTTGATTTAATCTTCACAGTTGTCTACATTGTCTACATTTGGTAAGATGTGATTTTTGCATATGTATACTTACGTTTGGTATATATTCTTTGCAGTTTTACAAAATTAAAATGAGTGAGAACGACACAACTATTAAAGAAGTTGCCTTCATTTTGCTGTTCGCTGTCTGTCTACCTTGACGAAAACCACCTTAACATCTTGGGAGGACAGAACAATCATCATTTCTTGGATAACAAGCAGGGGATGTTTAGCTGAAATATCAAGAACTCATCTTGAAGAAGAGGTATGTCATGTGCATACGATTTTATATGTATTGCCGTCAAATGCATGCCTATGTTCATGCATCCAATGTATTTTATATTCAGACATTTTTGGTATCGGTTCAAAGGCGCACACACACGCATGAGAATTAGTGGCTGAGGAGCATCTGTGCCTCTCTTCGTCAGCTGTCAGTCACAGGTATTACCTGTAGGCAGGTTTTAGCTCTGCTCTGTCGCTCAAACACACAAAGACAGCGCTATCGGCCATGCAACCTCGAATCAATGTCTTGGTTGTCTGCCTACACGCACAAACGCACATCCTTTTCCTGAGATCATTTTACTCTTTATGCTCAGTGCAAATCCATACCTGTTTTTTTTAGTAGGGATTCCCATGAGAACCGTCCACATTAAATTTATTGAACTGTCGCTTAAGAATTGAAGATGCTTGCAAATCTATTTTGCTCTCTCAACTATATCCTGTTTGAAAGTGTTGATCAGAGTTGGATGTAATACTTTTAAAGGTGCAACTGTGATGTACTGTATATCAGTAAAATGCACAAAAAATGTCAATATGCAAAGTAAAATATACTCACAATTCACCCTGCTAACTTTCCAGGTTTTATCTAGTCCCAGCTGTTTTCCCAGTTCTATCTTGAAGGGCGCCCCGTTGGGTGGTAGGTCCTTGTCTCGTCCACCAACTATGGCCACATTCATATCATGCGCGTCTTCACACACCCGTGCCACTGACGGTACCACAAAGGGCGCATTATCATTGTAATCCTCCAGGTGAATGACCAATGTGCCAGTACCTGTCGCGGGAGGACTGCCTGTACATCCACAGAAATAACATTTCTTGATTAGTGCATGAGTCAGATTTGATAGTTCGTCTTTTTAATTTAAGTGTTCATTCCGGTCTTGATTTCATGATATTATTTTTACATGTATTGCTTAGTCAGTTATGTAAACAAAGTATAGTAGGCAAACAAGAAACAGTCACAATAGATCAACATTGTCACGCTCCATTCGAGACAAGCACTTGGATTGATGTTTTTCAATTTTAAATTTCCATTGAAAACATGTCAATTTAGAATCATCAAGGTTTCAGATTTCTTTTGTGCTGTGTGTGCATTTGTATTTTAATATGACATTCTGCTCTTTTGTTTTGCTGCTTCATTATACCTGAGGTAGATAAAAAATAAGAGACATTTAAAAATGCTTCAGAGGTCAGTCTGCAATTAACACATATAGACAAGATCTGTAATTGGAAAAATGACTCCTCCGCCTTTCCTGAGTAAAAAAACCAACACAAAAACCCAATAAAATATATAAAAGACAGAGAATGTTATGTGGTGTGGGGGTAACAAGGCAGCAATTAAAAGCAATACATGACAAGATGTGGAATGTCTTTTGTTGACAAGGTGCAAGATTGTATATGAGACTGGTTTCAGGCTTGATTTTACAATTAGATGCGAATACAATTTTTGGACAAAGAATGATTAATTGCATCCAATGACATTTGGAAAAAAGAAAGTCAAAAGACAAAGGGCAGTAGTCGAGCATCCAGTAGTAATAGTTGAACATTCATTCATATGGATTTTATTATGGCCCGTTCCTCGAAGACATTCTACATTTAAACATGGTGAATGTGTGCATGCGGTGGCAAGCTATGCAATATTTTATATCCAATCCTCCTTAAAAGAAAATATATAACTGGCCTGTCAGATTATAGAATTTAGTATTTTACCTGATAGGAGCCAACTTGCTCTTTTCAAGTAACCATGACAACCAAACCACCACAGTCCCATAACTCCATAACCAAGGGTTGTTTAGCCTGAATATTCTTTAAAATTGAGCCGGGCAACATCAGAGAGCCTTTTGCAGTATGCTGTCATTACCGACACATTATGCTGACACAAAGGGCCCTAATTTTGTAGATCGGTGCCTGTGCGCTGAGCATAAAAACGTGCATATGAAAATTTCATGGCCAAGCTCGTGTTACGCCTTGATGGACGTTCCCGCATGTTTTATTACACACTCCCGGTGCGCCTGGCAATTTGGTGACCAAAAGTACAGTACATTTTTAATTCATTCAATGCCATGGATGAGAATTTGCGTCTTTTAAGATAATAATAACAACAATATGTAATAAAATTTGGGTCAAATATGTTTTTTTAGGTAGAAGAGCTGTCACCTTTGATTAATGCTTACCTAATATAAGCTAATTGAGCACTGTAGAGATAGCTGTGACCATTGAATGGCAGTGTTTCCACACTTATAACACAGTTATAATCTATGTACATGCAATTCAAAATAAGGAATGGAAATCAATCTTTGAAATGATACCACCCATATTTACATAGACATAGCACACCACATTGTATTGGCCTTGAAAGGTGAACGGAAATTCTAAAAATACTGGGCTTCTAGAGGTTTCCTTTTCCAATAACACTTGGCACTGAAAGAGTTATTTAAAATTTGATTAGATTAAAAAAAGGCCTAAGTTGTGGCTCAGTTGGTGTAACACAATTTTGATGGATTTGAATGAAGCTCGGGCAGCGAGATCCTTAACTCCACGCAAATGTATAAATTTGACAGTCATTTGGAAAAATCCCTTTCATTGATCGTAAACATTAATGCATGGAGCAACTTTCTATCATTATCATCTCCAATATGATTCTACCTCATGACAGTGTGTTTCTCTCTCTCTCAGCTGAAATAAAAGGGAATTAGAAGAGCTGTTTTGATTGGCTGAGCGTCAGATGTATCGTGCCCACACTGATGTAAAAGGGCGAATGACCGCTTCTATCTGCACCAGACTAGGAAAATTACCAAAAGAAAGAAATGCCTCCCCTGCACACAGTCAGACTGTGTTTTTACATTCCACAAGAAAATCGGGCCCTGAGACAAACAGATGTGTTCATACATGGCCAGTTGAGGGTTCAAAGTGTACAGTAAGGTTTGTGACAGGTTGATCTTTCTTTATAGAGCTTCCAAAGTGGCAAGTCTTGAACTAGATTATAACCCATGTGTGCGAAGATGTTCATTTTGTCAGAAGCAGTCATCTTGTCAAGCTCTAAACGAATCTTGTCTTCCCAAATGAATAGGGTATACAGTGTATAGTGTATAGACTATACACTCAATCACTCATGCATGACTCAAACTTGACTGCTGCCTTCTGCAGCTCACCCCATGTCAAAAATGCTTGAAATAGATGCACATGACAATGTGATTCATGGACACTTGAACCTGTCAAGTTGGTTCTGATTGGAAAGCACCATAGCTTGGTTTATGCTTAACACATGAACGCTATGCATGGAATCTGGCCACAGCTTTACAGCACTTTATTCTTGGTGTGGCTTTCCCGGCATTCAGCTGATATTCTCCAAAATTATAGGTGGCAGTATATGACGTCTATAGCATACCAACGATCTAAATTCTTCCAAGCTTTTTTTTTATCAGACTCCTCATTTCTCCCCAATGTGCCTGCTCGCCAGGAGTTGTTTACGGTATGTAGGTCACGGGCGTCCTTTTCAGCTGAATCAGAAAGGTGTTTGTACCGGTGAACTTCCATAAGCAATAGTTCGTCGGCCATGTTTTCCGCACGGGAGAGACAATCTGGCCTACGCTGACTCTTCGTGGAGGGACGTGGTTGCCAAATGACGTCATTTTGATGCGCGGCGCCAACTCAAAACTCAATTTCTGACTGCTTCCCACCAATAGAAAATACAATAGGAAATAGAAAAACAACAGTCACTTAGAAAGTTCTATGGGACTTTTTTCCAAATCGATACGAGTATGAATACTCATGCTCGTACATACTGATGCCAATAGTGCTTTTGAAACATAACTTGCCCTCCGCAACAATGACAAATACTTCAAAGGAAAGTCCTTATAAGCCAATACAGCTTGATTCCTGAAAAAAATAAAAATAAAACATTCTTCCAATTTCTGGAACCTAATTTTAAACCCATAAAGTGCAATCGATACTGGACGTCGTCATGAGTTCCCATCCCTAAAATAATACACACAAGGAGCCACAAAAACTACTGTACCTGGTGTGGATGTCAGTCCATTATAGTCCAGTATATTTTTTATGTACATGTAGGAAAAAAATAATGATGCATATATGAAATTAATAAACTGCTTACACAAAATTGTATTTTTGCATGTAAAAAAAAAAAGAACAAAAAAAAAAAAGGTTTGGTGGAATCTTTGATTCAAATAGTCAATGTTTAAGCCATTATGGTATTTGAAGTTATAAAATGAAAGCAAATTTAAACTATGCACATGTCATCAATTAAAACTGCAAACCAAAAATCCATCATCTCCATCATTTTTCATAGGTAGCTCCAATTTGCATGAGCCGTGCCTTTGTTTTCCCAAGTACATCCATTCAATGCATCAGTCTGGAAATCAGTGTTTCAATTAACTTGTATTAATGATGTTTCAGTATTTTTCTTCAATTCTTGCTTTACCCTCTTTCTGAATAACAGAACAAGAGCTTATTGATATCTCACTAGTTCCCTGTTGGATTTATAATGTGCAGTAATTATCCTACAAGCGAATAATAGCTCTCAGAGCAGTGGTCTTCATGGCGTTCTTAAAACAGGTTATCCCATTTTGAATAATGATTCCAATCATTTTCTGATGTCCTGTTTCTGGTTACTTGGTAAAAATGACACTATTTGGATGGATTTATTTTTCTCTACAGCCTGCTATAATTCTTACCTAAGAGTAAATGTTGAGTTCACATACATTGTGTAAGTGAACATATATATGTACATGGGCCTGAAACTTACACATGCACAATCAGCAACTTACGGATGCAGTAGTGGGTGGAAATCAGGGCTTTTCTGCACTTTATCTCAAAGGTATGTTCTAACTGTGGCAATTTAAAAGATTAATACACATAACCACAAACTACAAGTCATTGCTGCAGCACACAGCACAGAAAACACCATCACTATGGGCAATGAATAATTTTAAAAAGCAATACATCGGCATGACTCCATGTGACTTCAAGTACAGATAATACATAGTATGCACTTGGACCACTCAGCAAAATGGTCTGAAGGATAAAAATCCTATGGTTCAATGACATATACAGTAAGA
Organism: Hippichthys cyanospilos; assembly: GCF_059441005.1. Classification (NCBI taxonomy): domain Eukaryota; kingdom Metazoa; phylum Chordata; class Actinopteri; order Syngnathiformes; family Syngnathidae; genus Hippichthys; species Hippichthys cyanospilos. The sequence continues at coordinate 10,790,591 of NC_142374.1, forward strand.
TAACAAAGTACCCTTTTCTGAATTCATATCTCTACCTAAATTACTACCCACCCAATTATTTCATATGGCACTCATCAACAGGATCGCAGTTAAACTGGAGTACATCCTAGCTGGCCAATGGCAGGAGGTAGGGCACAAAACAGACTGGTTGCCAAAATAATCAAAAATGACAAAATCCACCAAAACATTCAAGTTTCTGAAAAGCCTGTGCTTGTTATGGGTTGAGGGCCATGATATGTAAGCTCTTCAGCCACCAAGTATCCAGGTTTCCCCTCAAGTAATAGAAACCCTGTGCAGGAACATAAGAATGAGCATAGCTTTTTTTGTTATTTTTTGTTATTTTTTCCCAGGAGGAGTCTCTGTGAACTTCTACATCTTGCTTTCTGTTATTTGCCTTCAACTGTTGATACCTACTCATAGGTGACAGTTTCATCAACCTGCATTTCCCCTAGTATGTCTGCAAATGAGTGGTGTGAAAAAGACGCAACGATTCCTGGGGTTGTCAAAGATAAACCACATCCCTAAGATACAAATTGAGATTTCCTTAACACTCCTCCACAGTCCCCCTACTTTTATGAAAAATACTTTTCTCAGGTCCTGCGATAACCTCACAGCGTGTACCTTTGGGCTATTGCTGGGGTTCTAGTTTATGCATGTAAACACAGTATATACAGTGTATGCATATATATATATATATATATATATATATATATATATATATATATATATATATATATATATATACAGTGGGCCCCCGGGTTACGAACTTAATCCGTTCAGCGGCTACGCTCGTATCTCGAATTGCTCGTATAGCGGGCAATCCAAACCCATGTTAATTCGTGAATGTGTGCAACGCGCAGAAGCCTTAGGTGAAATCATCACGCTGTATACATATATTAATATTGAGTGACATAATCTGCTGTACAGTTGCATTAAATAACAAATACAAAGGAAGAATTACTTTTACCTTTGGAAAGACGTGACTTGGGCTGAGATAAGCAGAGATGAGCAGAGATGAATGCTCGAAGTCAATACGGTAAATATGCTATTGGTCTTACAGTGTCACAGTAACTTTTTCAGTCAGGGTTTTCTCTACTTCCTTCCATCCCAAACAGCTGTGCCATCAAGCTAGATAAAGGCGTTCGGCCAATAGCATATCGGCACTTCTATGATTGACGTGTGACGCCGGCCAATAGCATCTCCGTGAGTGAGACCGGGTGACCTTAATCGACCAATAGCATATTGGCGTCTCCTTGCCTGACTGATAATTATTCGCACTTTTTTTTTAAACGGTTGGAATGTATTGACATCTTATTGATTAAAACACATTTAAACCTGTGACGATTTTTTGTCCTGCAATCGGCACACTTAATTTCATGTCAGCTGTTTTTCCCGACGTGAATTGAGCTAGGTGGAGGCGAAGGGGAGGTTGTGTGTGTTGTATTGACTAGACACCACACTTATAGCTTGTTCGAGCGTCAGTTCACTGTTGGTTTCAACTCACAGAATTGCAACAATGGCGCTGTCCCAAAGCATGCCGGGAGGTCGCCGACTAACATGACATGCAGATTTGGCAAGCAATCATTATATAGCTCTGCAATATCACCCGTAACAGGGTGCAGTAATTAACGTTTTGAGTTAATACGGCAACGCAGCTAGGCTATTGCTCTTACAGTGTTACAGTAACTCTTTCAGTCAGGGTGCAAATCACGGAGATACTAAAACATCATCCTCTTATTTCTTCCTTTACCGTAGTAATTTTAGAAGCTATGTCTAACAGATAAAGTTTGCAAAGTCTTCAAAACATTCCGTTTTTCACTCATTTTCTCTACTTTCTTCCATCCTGTCCCATCAAGCTAGATAAAGGCGTTCGGCCAATAGCATATCGGCATTTCTGTGATTGACGTGTGACGCCGGCCAATAGCATCTCCGTGAGTGAGACCGGGTGACCTTAATCGACCAATAGCATATTGGCGTCTCCTTGACTGACTGATAATTATTCGCACTTTTTTTTAAACGGTTGGAATGTATTGACAATTAATTAAAAAAAAACACACATTTAAACCAATGACAATTCTTTGTCCTGCAATCGGCACATTTAATTTCATGTCAGCTGTTTTTCCCTTTAGCTGTACAAACACTACACTTAAATGGTAATTATATTTAGACACTGTGAGTGAGACAGTCAGTGTGAGGTTGTAAGACCAATAGCGTTCACGTTACCGCCACAAGTGTCTGTTAATGATTGTAGATGACGCAACTGCTGAATATGTGGACGCAGTTAGGCGAGAACATTTCTACATACTCAATGGCTGGTTTGTCGGAATGCTCGTAAGCGGAGGACAAAAATCTCCCTGATCCACGTTCGTAAGGCGAATTGTTCGCAAATCAGGGTGCTCGTAAGCCGGGGGCTGACTGTATATACATATATATATATATATATATATATATATATATATATATATATATATATATATACTGAAATTGGCATTATGACTGGTGAGTGTTTGAAACATAACAATTTGTGGGTTAGACATGGTTAGATGGGAAGAAATGATTACAGAGTTAATGCTGCAGACCATTCCAAATGTGCCCATTCCATAATCCCCCCTTATCAGGAGTCAGGACTTTGACGAAATGCCAAGAGATCCTTCCCAGAAACCATCCATGCTGACACTCAGAGAGCATCCACAAGAAATTGATTGGTTGACACAATATCAACAAATTTGTCCCTGAGGATTTAGACTAAATGAGTCCACGCTATGTTTAAGGTCACTCTTTGACATTGATGCCAAGAGTACAACAAGCCCCAAGACCTAAACATTTATTCTTGAAGATTATATTTCTAGAACACTCTGGTCCAGGTCCATTTCTCCCTGAGTTTATTCCATACATGTGACATATTGCTGATAAGAAATGTGAGCATTCCTTATCATTCAAAAACAAAAGGATTTAATTAGGGTACATGCAGGGTAAGACACCCATTCCATAAGTGTCATTAAACAAGAAAAAACAAAAACTAAAACTAAAACTTCTCTTTAACTAATAGACAAAAGAAGTACATCTCCACAAGCACGAAGTGGAAAATGCAACATGTAGAGATAAAGAAAACAGGCATCTTGCTGCATGGCAGAGATGTTATCTTTGATCCAATGTCCCTCACTAAAAACAAAGTGACAACTAACTAACTGAATGTCAGCCCAGTGTACTGGACAGGTGAGCCATAACAGTTTTGACATTTTTCTCAGTCATTGAAAGCCGGAGTAGAAAGGTCAAAGAAAGGAATAACAATAGTTGTACCTGGATTCGCACAGAGTTATTCTGCTTTGAAAGATTAGGCTCCAGATGTTTCATAAAATGCGAGGGGATTCCAACAGAGTCATATTTTAAATCATTCCTTTCTGTGGTGAATAAATATCAAGGAAAGAGCAGGTATCTTCGTATTCACGGCGCTCACAAAATATACTCTTAAGCCCCTGATAATACCAGCCATCTAAGTCTGCTTTTAATTCTTTTTTTCTAGCGTGCTGAGCTGTCTGGAAGCAACTAATGTGCAGTATTTCAGCTTGTAATGAGTTATAATTCCCTAAATGGTCAACGTGATACATAGTTCTTTAAAAAAAAACGAAAGAAAAAAAAATCCACCATTTCAACAGTAAAAGCTCAAATTCTTTGTTTTGAATTGGGAATATGATATTAGCTTGCATTTGATCAGTTTGTTTTGGAGAATTCAATAACTAACGACTTCCAAAACAACTTCTAGAAAAAAAAGCAATATGGCAATGTCCCCCTCTATCCTCCCATGACCTGTTGGGACGAACGCCAACATTTGTCCATGATCAAGCATTGGTACTAATGTCAAAAAACAGGGATCAAATCGGCACTATAATATCTCTGCACACCTTCACAATTAATTCAGAATGTCACAACAATTGGCCACTTCATTGCACATTGGGTAAAATGGAAACACACGCAGCACATACAATTCTTAAAGGGACAGTGTGTAAGATTTAACCGTTTTTCATTATGAACAGCAGGAGGTGCTGCTGGTGCTGCATTTTCCATTGTCCGTAGATATAACAAACATGGCCGCCTCTGGAGAAATGCCATCCCCCATGTAATACCATTTGATGATAACTAGACATATGATTATATTTAACATACTGTTGGTCATTAAGAACACATTCATTTGCAAGTTTTTGAAATTTACAATCATTTAATGTATTCCTTTTTAGTGAAAAAAACGCTGTAAATCTTACACACTATCTCTTTAAGTCATCATGTTACACAAAAACGATGCGTTCTGAAAAAACGTCTGTAAACCCAATTGTTGCATTTATGTATATTTTAGATTTCAATTCATATGTCATTACTTGACTAAATTCTCCACTCAAGCTGGCGCACTATATCATTTGTGAGTTTTTACTGAGATAGAATTTCAGTGTCACTTTAATTTTTACATACAGACCTATTATATATGTGCCAAGGTTCAACCCAATCAAGTGGCCCTTTACAACGAGTCTCTATTTTCTCCTATTTATGTTTGGAGTGAGGAATGCGGTAGTAAGCGTATGGACGAGCCTGCATCAAGAAGTCCTTGGGACTCCATATACAGCACACTAGCAGCTCTAAATAATGGCTTGTTGCTCAGTAGCTTTTCAACAGCCAACTTCCAAGTTGTTTTGATAATGTACCTTCAACACAATCAATCTGTTTACTCTTTTTTTTCACACACATTTTGAAAAGCGCAGTGGTTTGATCAGAATGACGAGTGTGTTCACAGTCTTTACAGTTAGCTTGAACGTCTCGGCCGTCTCAAGCGAGCACATGTTTTGCAGCAGACCGCCTACTTTCCAAAGGTCATACCATGAGTGACGATAAATAGAGCGATGAGCAGTTTAATCTGTGAAAAAGAATCTGCACACATAACCTTTGACATTGACAGCCTGTCACAGTTGCAGCTCCAATCCATTTTTGCCCTAACTATTTTCACGCGATACAGTCTAAAAAAAAATCCCTACTGATTTTGAGTCATAAGGGACGCGTCTGAAACACTGCAATTCATCACTGAGATAGCAGGTAACCCTATTGTATAGTGGCACATTAGTCACTACAGTCTAAGGAGGAGACCAATAATCCAAACAGTTTGAAAAGATGACCAATGCAAAATCGTCCACACTAAAGCTAAGACTCAACTCAATCATAAAACTTCATTTCATTTCAACCCTACATGCATAATAACTTGAAACAAAGTGTAGTATTCAATGCATAACAGAGAGGCTGCAATTGTTCATACCTGGGACCTACACACACCCCGTTGTAGTTGAAGCACTTCCTGACCACCTTATTTGATGAGGACAGATAATAAAATCCTGGCTCTATTTTTTTTCTCTATGCAATTCAACTGAAATGCCACTGTATTGAGGATGCAGAATGAAGCAGTTTCCGATGCTTAGTTTAGCATTTAGAGTAGCACACTCCAGACCATGTTGAAAGAAAAAACAACCTTAATTTTGTGACATTGCATAGATTCAACATCTTCAGGGCTATAGCAAACCCTATCACATACCACCGGGCTAATCTTATTGGCTGATCAGAACTGTAAATGAATCCAGCCACAGCCAATTACAGAAGACGCATGTCATTAAGAGAGATGACTTCAGGGAGAGAAGTCTTGCTAGGGACAGGTGCACAGCCGCCAGTCTGGCAAATTACTTTCAGAATAGAGTTTGGGTTATCAGTTGCAGGTTATTATGAAAAGTGATAGCGAGGAGGGGGTATGATAAATAATAAAGTGGCCTTACAGGCTAAGCCCTTTTTTGCACTAACAGACCCATGATGGTTCCTAAATCCAATTCCACTCATTTTCAGCACTCAGGTACTATTAATAAACTTTTGTTTACAGGAAAAATCTCAAAAGCAAGGCAGTTCATCATGTTGTCATAATCCCAATTCATGAGGTGTTTTTTATTCATGTATGGACCTTTGCTGTTAGTATTCTACCCTCTGGCAGCCTCTAACATTCCCAATGTATTTTATATTTCATCACTGATTTCCTTCTCAAAATCGACCTTTGTCCCACCATTAAAATGGAGGTCCCTCCTGGCCTGAGTGCATTATGAGAGATTAACCAGAAGGTTTTCAAACTTTCAAATTAGCTCTTTACTTAACCCTCATTCCGGAAGTTATGAAAATGCTCATAAAATGATCAACTTATCATTTGTGCGAAACAGCTTGTGATAGGCGAAATGCATGCAGAACAAGTGGATTTGAATTTGGTTTCAATGTGACGTAAATTTGGCATTCATCATTAGAGTGCTCGTCTACTTCAGGGTTGCTAGACACCTTCTCAACTACTGCGTGCCTATCGCTAGACTGATGTGGGATCTAGGTGGATTCCTGCATAGTGACAGTTCGGCATTAAAAAAAAAATGCGCCTATAGTTGAATGTGTTTTTACAAAATCAGGTTTGTGTTGGGGATATTAGTTTTGAGTTATTGTCAAAAATATAGTTTGCATAAAAATGTACATTTTTGTATTTCTACGAGAACAACAACAACGTCTCAACTTTCAGTTACCAGCAGTCAAAGGGTTAAAAATGTAATCGAAGTGTATGAAAATAAGATTAGTAGACGTTGCAGAGGAGTTTTGTTAATGCAAATGGTTAGCTAGTGTGTCCCTTTGAAGTTGACACTGAATCAATCACAGTCGGTCCTGCAGTGTGGCCACATTTTTAGACCAAAGGGAGGGAGGGGCTTTGATTTGTCTTTTTTTTTGGGTTGTTTCCCGTTTTGTTCATGTTTCTGTTCCCCTTGGGTCAGTGTCTCATCAGTGTCATTACATCTGCCAATCCTTGTGAACCTGCTCACTTGTGTTGGCCAATCAGCTCCCTCTTCAAATGTTTCTTGTCCAGGTGTTACTTGTTGTCTCATTAGTTTTGAGTGCATTTAGTTTCCTTTTCAGTTTTTGTCTAGGATAAGCCCTAGTTGGCTCGACGGATCAAATATAAGTTCGATATAATTTTATACCAAGTTTGCCCAGTTTTGATTTGGACTCTCTTGTAGGTATTGATTCAAAAAATACATTTTCTCTGTGGCAAAAAATGTGGAATTGCATCTGTGTCTTATTAAGCTTTTTCTGATCTTTTTCTGTATAGGTACATTAGAGCAACAAAGACAACCCTAATGTCACTTCAAGTGAGTGTCTCAGGTGACTTGCGTGCCCATAAACAAGTGATGAAAATGGATTGTTAGCTGTTTCAGCTGTAGATTGACAACACCTTAGAATAGAGGGACTCGTCAACATCATTGGTGTAAAAGAATGACAATCACAGCTTTAATATAGCACAGGCAATGAAACCAAGGATGTTAAAGCCATTCATTAGGAACTAACCTCCTGCTGGATTCTTCATCATCCTTGTCACTGCAATGATGTGTCTAGCTAAAGAGACAGACAACCTCTATTAACAGTCTTTGCCCGATTCCATCATTTAAGTTTGGCGTTCAAAATGTCGTCTCTCCCTCTCCGCTCAGTATGTTTTGATATTCGTAACCAGCCCATGTGTGCAGAGAAATACTGATGAATGATCTATTTAGTAGTTTCTTGAAGTGAGCAGATACAATTTTGCTCGCCGGTATTAGCATATCATTTGGTGAATAAATCAGGATTATGCTTTTCTACATAGCAACTGATGTCGGGAGAGACTTCTTCCCAGTGACAAAGATACATTTTATTTACAAGCATAATAGAGGCTGTTGATGATGTACAAATGTTCTCTGGAGTGTTTTGCAATTTGTTGAGGAATAAAGGATGCCTATGGAGAAGGAGAAAGTGGGAGTCCAAAGTTGAGGAGGCGGTGCTAAACAAAACAGTGTGAATTTCGAGTTAATGAGCCAGCGCAACAAGAGGGGGAGGTAAAACAGCACTGAGCTGAAACATTCGATGCTTTTCTGAGCGTGTCCCATTAGACTGCCATTATCCTGGGTCAAAATGCCTTGATTCCCCCCCCCCCCCCCCCCCCCCACGATGGCGTCACCCTTGCTTGCTGCTACACAGGGTCATAATTGATTGGCTGCTAAAGAACACATTTCAAAAAGGTAGTTAACCTTTTCGCCTCAGTGTCTGTCTCCATAAATACATTGGCTAGAGAAAATATACTAGATGAAGTCAAAGCGACCCTGAGGACAACCAGGAGGCAAGTATTCTCAAATTCATATCTAGAAGTGCCCTGGAGCGAGACATTTGGCTCACTCTGTCCCTGCATGTAATTTATTTTGTGGCCCTTTCTGAGTCACAATCAATCCCTTTCTTTTGGCCAGCTCGTGTTTCAATGATTACACTATGTGTATTTCTTTCATCTCGTTGACTAAGGTCCTTTGGAGCGTTATTTTCGGCATTCCTCCAGCCACTAGCCATGTTAGTCAAATGAAAATTAACATTAAAGTCAGAATTAATTGAATTTTTTTCCCCGCAAGCATTCCAGAAAGTATTGAAAACCTTAAATCAGGTACAAGTACTAGATTGTAATGTGAAATAAAGTTACAGAAGAGCAACAACTTCATGTGACCTTCTTTGGTTTGAAAATGTAAATGTACTGGACTGACACTTTGAGTTGTTATGCTTCATTGTTTTAATGATGGAGTTCGAGGCGGGTTGATCACAGCAGGCTGAGATAACAAGGGATAACATTAGTCCATTTATCTGCATTTAGTCACCCAGGCTGCCATTCTGTGTGCGGGTGACATGGTAGCAACTGAAACAAGAAAATTACTCAGCCCATTACCAGGAGCGGCACACATTCCCAGCACTTAGCACGGCAATGAGGCACCATGTGACAGATTTAACATACTGAGATGGACATGTGTAGAAAAATACATTTAGCTTTCCCTACTCACCCACGCACGCACACACAAGCCCACACTTACCCGCACCACTGTCAATCTTTTTCTGATTTCTGACTTAAGATGAAGCTATTATGTAGAACTGACCATTATAACCTCCCACACGCAACACACACACTATGCGTGATTTCATATGTATATGAGAACCTAGAGTTATATTCTGAAATCTGTTGGGATTCAACAGCTCTCTCGTTTTGCCCGCTATTTGATTTATAGCTGAAGGGTAAGGTGATTGGTCAATGATGAATCGCAGAAGCCTCATGGCACGGTTAGGTGTGAGTGAGTGGAAAGTACGGCTAGTCAATACTTTGGCGCAAGTAACTCTGATTTTGATTGAGACACAGACACAAGCATATATTTGTCTGAACTAAAGAAAAACAGATAAGCTGGACGAGACTTCACGCTTTTCTAGCAAAGCCACTTGAGTTTGACAAGTAATTCAGCAAATTAGTGTTGACAAATGATGACATCAAATCAACTGTAATAATGATAGAATTGAGTTACTAAGGAATAGAACCAATATGTAAACGAAGATGAGTGACAACAATTTCAACTAGAAAGGGCAGATGTAATCAAACAATTACATAATATTAATTGAAAAAAAAAATGCCGCTAACAAGGAATCCGTACAAGCTTGCATCCCTTACTGCCATGGAGGTGGGGGGGGTAAAAAAAAAAATCTTTCTGTGAGTTGTTCAGCCAGCATGCATAAAAAGGAAAGTCAATTACTTCTTCAGCAGCTTTTGTCCATAATGTACTTAATTCAAAAGCATAGCGTCTTACATGACAGCTCCTCTACGGCAAAAAGAATGTTATTATTTTAAAATGACTCTTCAGGAACTGTATTTTTCTACGCACGCTTAATAGCTTAAGAGTTAAAGCAATTTACATCCCTTTGTATTGCTCAATAAACTACCAATTTAGAATCTGTATTGAATTGTTGAAATTGGATTGGCCAACAAATACTTTGCTGCACTGGTAGTATCTATTATCTATATGGTGTCAGTTTCAGAATTAAATGTTCTATACAATGTTTATACCAGTTTTTCATACTTTCTCCATTAGTTGAATGAGTTAATTTGGCTGGTGACAACAGAATTTAAAAGGGCCGTATCATGAAAAAGCAACTTTTTGGAGATTTTAACCATGTTACAATGTTGATGTCTTACCATAAACAGGCCCAACTTATTATTTTTCTTCATTGATGCATTTCTAAGCATTACTTGCTTTTACTTGCAATTCTGCCGCTCTTTCACTAACCCTGTCCGAGCAGATAAATATGACTTTAACACACATGACAACAGGAAAACTTTGTATCTCACCTATACCACCCCCGTACCACCCATGCAAGAGTAAATACACACCACATCTTTTAGTTTCGTTTTGGTTCCGGAATTGAGGAGGAGAGATTTTGGACTGAGTCTGCCAAGTAAACAGCAATGTTCAATTTATCAGTTAGAATGTTTGACTGAAGAAAATGCAGAAGTGGCGAAAATGTGTTTTTGGGAGCACATAGCTGGCCAATCGATGAGGGTGTGTGAGCGGTGTAGTGATGCTGATTTGCATTTTGATGTCAGCAAAATGCTCGTATTTGGCCCCAGTTATTCATTCTGTTGGATGGTTCAATCACACACAAGTCTAGTAAGGATGAGAGGTCAAGATGAAGCAGATGTTTTGTGGCCAGCCAGCATTGAACAACGTCAAAAAGGGGGCAAGGCAGCCACACAGTAAATGGTTCGGCCACTGAAAACAAGCCATTTACTTCCTAGTTAGAAATACCAGTACTATAAGACTCATATTTAATAAGAAATCACAGATGTGCAGCATGCTTTGGCCTCCTTGAAAATCTTGGATTCATCAGTAATCAGTTGACTATATCTAGTGTATAAAAACTGCTCTAGATTTTAATTTCTGATTAAGTAAAAAAAAAAAAAAAAAGTAGGAATGTTTAAAAGACAATTTAGATATGTTGTCAAATATATTGAGGCCACCTGTATCCACATATTCAAAGCAAACGCTGCTTAGGTCTTTCATGCAAGGACTTTTTACAGTACAATGGCATGTTTGATGGCAGTCGGACCAGGCACCAAAAATTGTGTGTGCACTTGTGTGGAACCACATTTGCTGTCAACTGTAGCATGAATAATATATTTCTGCCTTCCAGTGACAAATGGCACACACCGGGAGGTAGTTTAACATTTAAATCAGAAGCAGAAACAATGAACTACAGCATAGGGTGGACGAGAGCAGTACCGCACATACCCCGATAAACTCACTGGAAACTGAGATGAACACAGAATATAGTCAGTAAACTATAATCTTCTTATACCCAAACACACAGACCTTGAATACAAAAGACTCAAGTGAAGACAGTTGGGGGTACAAAGCAGGAACAGCTGTTGTTCCAAGAGGGAAGCAGAAAGCTGGACGAATTTGCTGGAGTGTTAAAACAGCTTCTTCTGTTCAGAGTTTATATAAAAAGCCCATCAAGTTCACTGCAAGCACTCTTACAATAATGCGGCTCTGCAGGTCTTCTCGGTGCAAAGTAGACTATATATTTTTAATCCATTAACTCCAAAACTGAAAGTCATTACATCATAGAGTGTACAGCATGTAATAAACAAATGATGGGTGAAAAGTTGTATGAAATAGTTTAGTATAGTTCTAAATGTTTTTAAGAGATTTCTGAACATTTTTTGGTAGTTCAATTTAAATAAAATTAAAAAAAAAAAAACATCAATGTAAACTTCAACTACAGTACAGAACAAGACTTGAGATGACGATTTTGCATCGCTGTTTGGGAGGTAAATTTTCAATGCATCTAAATGAAAATAAAAACCGTAAATGAGAAACCAAAGCACAGAATGTACTTTCTTCATACATCGTTTTATGGCAGCCAATCGACTTTGGTAAAGCACATGTCACATGCTGCATCCTGCATAGGTCTGTAAATGAAAGATGAAAATAAAACAGCATATTAAAGCTCTGATTATTCTTGTGCATTGTTTGAACACTAATTTAATGGGGAATAAATTAAATATGCTCCAGTTTGTTTGTGGTAAATGTTAAACGATTTAGATCTAACAAAGTCAAGTTCATTCTTTATTTTGAGTCTTTGACATGCCAATCACTGGAATAGCAGAAATTAAACTAGTTATTTGATTAGGTCTTGTAAACGAGAGTCAGTAGCTGGACCATTTACAGTAACTCCATTTCAACTCAAATCAAATCATTCTTCTTTGGTGTGTGTCAGTTTTCGTATATTGAAAGGAAGCCCATATTGTTCAGATACTAGCGGTTATTAATGTTCAATGCATTGACAGTGGTGCGGTGACAGACGTGGAGCAATTATTGCTGCAACTATGTTCTGCAACTACATCTGAAGCACCTGACCGAGTATGTAACATCTCAAGCTTTGCGAGGGAAACAAGACCGTGTCATCCAACAAACTGCTACTAAAAAGCAGCTCTCAGAGGAAGACTCATTCACATTTACACAAAAATCACAAAAAAGCTTCGGATGAATACTTTCCAGCAATTTTTCTCCCCATGGTTTCATAGATGCTTATTGAGAGACTGTACAACTTTGGCTTTCTTCAACAAGAGCAGAAGGAAAAAGTCAAGTGTGTATTTGTGGTCATTCGTCACTGGTGTTACCTTGCTACCAGCCTTTCAAATCAAGAGTTCAGATATCTTTGACTCATTTTAAATTAAGAAAATAATAATAATACCAAATTCATTTGCAGGGTTTTCATCTTTTAACATGTTTCTGAGTTATGCTGATTGGTTTAGTGTTTATAACAAGTGTATTTTCTTCATTAATATTTTTTTTAAAAAGCTTTCATTGTGTGGAAGCTATCTTAACCAGGGTTACACCTGCATACATAGGAAAATGCATATGCGCTGGCCGAACAGATTGCGAGGCACGCCATACATTCTTGAAAGGTGACAGGTGTGCAAGGTAGTTGAGAAGCAATGGCTAATCGCCCTTTTGCTAGGTGGCGAGACAAACTACAGGCTTGGACTAATTAAACTGGACGCTGAACGAACTTTGCAAACCATAACTGATGGACTTATAAAACTTTGAGGACGCAGGCTGGCCGGGCACACAAACAGTGCGCTGCTAATGCGGGAACAACACTCACAAGAACTTTGATGAAGACTGTTTTTAGTGAAAGAAGGGGCGCAGAGCAAATATTATGTCCTGGTACTTATGTGAGTAACCCCCTTAAAAAAATATATGTGCACCCATGCTTATCCGAATAGTTAGGGTTAGAGTAAGAGAGGCATTTTATACAAGGCAGACATTGTTGTGCATGAGCACATGTGCAAGTGCAACATGGACAAAAAGACAATTTCACACATCAAGGAGGGACAAAAGCTGGAGCCTCTTGGCTACTCCTACTGGGCATGCAGCTGTAAGCTTGGCAATGGAGTGAAACCTACAGAATTCAGCCTCATTGTAAGAAAGTCTCCAGCTGAGATGACCCCTGACCTTGACATCAACATCGTCATTACCGCACACCTTTCTTAAATCCTCTGATCCTCTCCTCTTTCCACCTCATATCATTTTTCATTGTTGTACCGTCTGTTTTCTTCACTTCCCCGAAGATACTTTTTCCCCATCATTCAGTGTGTTTCCACTCAGGGGCTTTGTCAGCTGACCTGGCCTCATGCTGTCAGAGGACCAATGAGGAATATTGAGTAGCATCACCGGTTCTCCATTTCCTGAAGCCATTTCTTTTTTTTTTTTTTTTTTGGTCTTACTAACGGCAGGGTGGCGCACAAAAGAGTTGATCAAACCCATTTTCTTTAGAGTTCAATTTTGTGTGAAATGTTGATATTTGTGTATTCTGGCTGATCTCACTGATGTTTTTATTAAGATGTAAGCATTTTACAAACTGTGAATCTGTCTTCAAGTTCCCCTAACGGACATATGTTACATTGTCTCAGGAGCAACTGGGGGTTTAGTGTCTTACTGGAGGACACTGACATGGTCACAGAGGGCAAGGTATTGAACCCACCTACCTTTGGTAGGGAGTTGACCTTCAAAGAATACTGAACATTTAGAGTTATTATATCAATTATCCCGCTTTCAACTTCTGTCTTCAAACAAAGTGCATTTACAACATTCACACTGCTACATCACCGTACTGTGTAAGGTTTATCGGCATCCGCATCACCAGCATGCATTTATGAGGTTTTTCCCTGACTATTGTTTTTCAACCACTTCTCCGGATCGTTACCTCAGTCACTGAGGTAACATTAGTTCAGGCAATTTAGGACCATTTTCCCTTGGGTTCAATTTCTTGTGTTATAGGTCCAGTTCCAGTGAGCTGGCTTTAATGATGGCACAGAACTCCTAAGCTAGCAGTCCTTCCCAGGACACGATTTAAAGCAAGAATTTTGGTCAAAGGTAATTAGGCGCTAAATATTTTTTTTTTTTTAAATGAATATCTATTTCTGTCTAAAGTGGCTCAAAATCCTGTGCGGTCATTAATTTCAAAAGAACTAATTGAAAACAAATTGTGCATTTGAATTTTGAATCATTAACTTGATTTGCAGTACCAAATACATATACATTTTTGTCTAAAACTTTAATACTGTCAGTTGAAAAGAGAACAAAGATCTGGAATCAGAAGTACTGATATTTTCAGTGTCGAGCTGCACATTACAAAAAAAAATTGTGCATTTGTACAAGGATGTTACACTCGAGCAGCGGGGTGGCAGAGAGGGCAGATTATTATTCTGCAAATGTTTACAATGGAAAACAGAATCATCTACAACATGGATGGGAGTCCTTATGTCTTAACTTCAAAAGAGACCCTCTTCCTTCATCTCGCCTCACATCCCTCATCTCCCAGTGTTCATCTTTTCACACCTGCCTACCTCACGACATATCTTGCTATTCTGCTGACTTCTAGTAGAATCTCTCGGCTTCACTAATGGGTCTGTCAGGATCTCAACAAGAACAGGAGAACATATGAGAGTTCAGGCCACACACAGAGAAGGTATCAAAACGATGGAGGTGGCGATGGACTTTCAAGGTTTCTGTGACTTACTGTATGTTTTAGGGGAGAGTTTCAACCAAAGGTGGGCAGTCCGTCACCTCTGACTGAAAAGTCTGCCGCTCCGTCACTAACTGTTGGCCATTTTGGCAATGAATGGAAATGATGGGAAACTAAGCAGCAACAGAATGGGAGCTTTTGTATGTCACTTTATTCATCACTCACGAGCAAAGGTGGGCATTCTGCCGGGACTGAGGTGGGCATTCACCGGTCCGTCACTAACAAATGGCCGTTTTGCCAATGAACAATGGACCAGCAAAAATGTCTAAAATGCCCACATCGTGGTGACAATGTGGGGACGGAAATGTGGGTAAATTACAAAGATGGACTGACAATTATAGTTTGGGACAGCTTAAGAGACTGACACAAGGGGGTCCAGGGAGCCAACGAATGGTGTGTGATGGATTGGCAAAAGTTTATAAAATATGGTTTCAACACATCAATTCCGCAAAACACTGCCAGCTAGGGGCCAAATGCTGCCCCAGAAGCAGAGCCACTTAACCCATTTCTATTCTTACAATACTGCTGCTACTACTACTACAGTCAATCCACAGGTGTAAACATATATTTTGCATTTTAATCCCTCATATAACTTCAACTCACAAGTATTCTAAACCATTAACTTACATCAGTGGTCATTGGTTCAAACATTATTGTGTGTTCAAAACTTGCATCACAGAGATGGATATTTTTCAGCTGTCACCGTAAGCCTCCAGGTGTGCTCATGTCATGTGACACACAAAAGATGATTTAATGACATATTAAATGTATAAATAGGAGCAGAGATGCAACCAGGATGCTAGTTTGGCTAAGGGGTGTGTGGTTTTTGCATCAGATAACGTTTTTTTGCATTTCCAGGCTACTTGGTGTAACTTTAACGTACTGTGGATCACCCACTAAAAGATGATATAACGTAGCGTGAAGTTCAGTAATTGGCCAACTTGCTCTACATAAAAAGTAAAGCCAAGCTTCATTTATTTTCTCAGTCGAATATTTTTGTCTAGTCAAATTTGATACTGTGGAATGATTACCATGTATTGTTTTTTTTTTTTTTTTTTTGGCATGAGTGACTGATTGAAGTCTAACCATCCATCCATTAGCAACCCTTGGTTGGCTTGGTGAGGCAACAGCTTGAGCGGGGAAGTCCAGACTTCCCTCTCCCCAGCCCCAGGAGGATCCTCAGGCATTCCCAGGCGGGCCGAGAGACATAGTCTTTCCAGTGTGTCCTGGGTCGGCCCCGGGGCCTGCCCCCGGCGGTACAAGCCCGGAAAACTTCCCCATGGAGGCATCTGGGAAACATCCTAACCAGATACCCGAGCCACCTCAACTGGCAGTGTCCCTCCCGGATGACCGAGCTTTTCACCTATCTCTATGGGAGAGCCCAGAAACCCTGCAGAGGAACCTCATTTTGGCTGCTTGTATCCGGGATCTCGTTCTTTTGGTCATGACCCACAGCTCATGACCATAGGTGAGATCGACCTGAAAACAGAAAGCTTTGCCTTTCGGCTCAGCTGACTGATTGAAGTAGCAAACAAATCCTATTCTGTTGTCGGTTATTACGGACAACACATAAATGGTGCTTGTAGAACTGTTGTATAAAAACAATAAAACACTTGAGGTCATTATGTTGTAAGCTTCTTTATGCCACCATTGCCAAATGTAGTCCTAACTTGGACAGAATATTAAGAATCTGCTGTATAAGCCATTATATGGTCACCTACCATTTCCTTTTTTTTCTTACCGTTGTCGATTGCAATGAAGAGTGCTGTGTATTTATTGTCATGAACATATGGAGATTCACGATCCAGAGAGGCCAACGTGTTGACAGTTCCTCGCAATTGGTTCACAGTCAGCCAGCCTGCTGGATCTCGTAGAATGGCATACCTTGGGAACACAGTGGAATGCTAGATATTATATTTATACGGACAGTACCATTCACAGATTGTACAGGTTTTACATGAGATTCCAAATTAACCTCCTACAAAACTAATAATAGCATATTTCTGTCGCCTAACCCTAACCCAACAGAAGAGTACCATATATTTGATTTTAATCTTTTGTTGTAATCGTCACCACCTTTCACCGTCAACACAATTGTTTATCACCTCATAAAGTTAAATCTTCCAAAGTTGTGAGAAATGGTCAAACTGTCAAATCGTAAAAACTGTCTGAATAGGGAGCAAACATTAGTATGCAGCAGATATAACTATGAGAGTGTGTCCTTATGAATGTATTGCACTAAACAACTACAGTAGTAATGGGAGGTGTGTTCGTAAATTGTGTATCAAGGTGTGCTTTATATGGGCAAGAGCTAAAAATGTTGACATACATATGAAGCCTTGTTGGTTGCACAATATGACTAAATGTTTTGTCGTGTTCGGTTGAGATTTGTTGCTGTGGGATTTTGTTCATGTTCTAAGTTCATGTTTCTGTTCTCCTCGGGAATCCCCTGTAAGCCGACATCCAACCTCCGGGTCCCCTGTAAGACGTCGTCTGACCTCCGAATCCCCTGTGTGTCGGCTTTCGACATCCGAGTCCCTTGTAAGTTGGCGCCGGACCTCAGAGTCAGTCTCTTATGGTAACTTTCCTGACAAAAAATGACTTCAAAGTAAATAGTGTGCCTGAATCACAAGTGTGTGTATATGCTCCCTCATAGACATGATTGCTAAGTGCAGTCTAGTCCCGACGGCACTCAATACACATGCTGTTTAATCTGTATGCTCCCTAGTAGACATCATTGCTTATTTCAGTCAAGTGTCTGAGGAACACACACTAGGCATTGTGCTGTGTGAATTATTTATTTTGTCTTAAGCTCAACTACTTAATTTGGATGACTGAGTTTAGCTTTGGCTTTTTGTTAATAGAGACAGTGTGTAAGATTTAGACCGTTTTTCATTAAAAAGGAATAAATTAAATTATTGTAAATTTCAAAAGCTTGCAAATGAATGTTTTCTTAATGACCAGCAGTATGTTTTAAATATACTGTAATCATAGGTCTAGTTATCATTGAATTACATTACATGGGGGGTATCACTTCTCTGGAGGTGGCCATGTTTGCTATAGCCACGGACAATGGCAAATGCAGCACCCCCTGCTGTCCGTCGTAAAAAACGGTCTAAATCTTAAACACTATCCCTTTAAGGCTAAGACGCAGAGAGTACTGTTTAATTGTTTTTTTTCAGGAGGATAGTTAGATGATGAGAAGATGACAGGAAGGGGGGAGGGGCGATGACAAGAGTGAGTGATGAACCAACGATGTGATGAACCAACGATGAGCTGGAACGGCAATTACCATTTTTGGCTTGAAAAATTGTCAGACCAACGACGTCAACGGTTTTAGGTGGCAGTGATAACAGGATTTCAAAGGGTCTAAGTTTGTACTTTATTTCTTGAGAACAAAAAAATATTGCAATGACTGGAAACTTTCAGAGGAGAGCGAGTGAGAAAGAGCAAGAGAGAGAGCGAGTGAGAAGAGAGAGCGAGAAGAGAGAAAGAGAGATGGCCTACAGCCAATGCTAATAAACTGTTTCTATCAGAGTACTGCAGAGTGTGTGTAAGCAAAAGTTATAAGGACAAGGGTTGTGCTGACTTGTGTTTGGCCACAACCACTGTGCACTTCATCTAAATTCACAGCAGGCAAAGCATGAGGTAGAGAAAAAAGATAGAGGCGAAGCAGGGAGAGTGATGATGAGAGGGATCAAAAAGGAAGTGAGGACAAGGAGGGATCATACTAGGAATGAGTTCATAATGAAAATACATTTTTGCTACTTTCTTCGCCCTGTAATTTAAAATCTGCCTCTATAGTGTTGCCTTCTCAGCAGCCTTATCAGGGTCGTGCTGCCCCAAGAAAGTTTACAGCCAACTGTTTGGTTTTAATTATTTGGCACAGAAGGCAGCATCAAAAGCAACCAAAATGTTCATTTAAAAGACATTGTTTTTTCTTCTCATTGTTGCCCTTTATATATTCTCAGAGCACTATATTCAGTAGCTTCCCTATTTGTATGCCACATGCATCTTGTTTTGAATACAAAGCAGTTTGATTTTAATTGATTGCTCTGCGTTCAGTGATGTTTATCCCTGTGAAGAAAGTGATACATTCGAGTGATCAAGATGGATGGCTGACATTCACAAATGTCTTGCAATTATGCTTAGTGAAAGCATCTGGCAGTATTCATTTATTCAAAATATTTGACTAAAAATGCATAATTCAGGTTGCATCAAGTTTCCATCATCACGTATTCATTACAATTTGTCATATACAGACATGTAGTCACTTTGAGACAAACCTCCTGCATCTAACGATGTCTTGCGGGCATCATTCAGACCTTTTCGTCCTACACGTGTGCTTAAAGAATACTAACTCAACTGGATTCAACTAATTTAAAACTTTAGCACATTTTTTGAAGCCTAAAATGACCAACACATAAGCATGCTAGCCTGCTCTAGCAGTAGTCTATGCATATGACAAAAATGTCACAATCCCTATGCGTATTTGACAGGGACTTGCAGAAGGTCCCTGTGGACTTGATACTACAGTATATAATGTCTTTTTAATCAGGAATCTGTTGGTTCTGGGTATAGTAAAAGTATATTCTACACAACTGTGAAAGAGTGAAATGTACCTCTGACATACATGCAAATAGCTTTCACGTCTACTGTAATGCATTATGCACATTCCCATGATGACAAGTTAAGTACTGTGAGAAGAAACACAACAGAGTCATCCGTTTGTCCATGTTAAGAGCATTCAAATATTGAACATTTGTTGAGGTAATTATTCAATTTAAATGTTATGCTTGGCTTAAATTATATATTAAAAAGACGTTTGTGACATAACGTAATGTAAACACATACTGTGTATTAAATACACTTATAAAAAGACATTCGGTTTTTTTTAGATACGTTGTATTTAGTTCAGTTCAGTTTTTTTGTTATAAATAAAATGATATGATATGAATAAAAAAAAAACATTGGTTGTTTGATCACATTTTATAATACTTCATTTCCATGTTTTTTTTATTTCACTTTTCTTTTTATTTCAATTTTATTTTAAGGTATTTCCTTAATCCTAACTCTGCAGCAAATTTCCTTACATATTCATTAACTCCACAACCTTTGCTGAGTTCAGAGACAGAGCAGGATACTGTCTGGCCATTCCGGGTCACCCTTTGTTCAGCCATTCATAACGTTGATCTATCACACAACAAGCTTTCTCCTAGTAGAGCAGTGAATCTGTGACTGTCCTATTCCCTTGCTTTACCTACGGCTCTTCAACACTACCTGAGAGTCCTCAAGCCTGACATCCAAGGTTCCACTGCACTCTTCTTTTAAGTCCCATGTCTTTTACCTTGCATATGGCCACAATGGGAAAGGGAAGCAGACAGGGAGCTGCTGAATAATGTATGACCCAATTCTTCATTCATTTTTCAAAGCGGGGTTAGATAAACAACGTACAAACACTTTGCTGGAGATAGAGCAATTCAAACGAAGCCACAATTGGGTTACCAGGACTAACGACCGTTCATAGCAGAAAATAGCTAAAATAAGGTAAATTATATTATAATAAAAATACATACCGTGTACGAAACAGAAAAGAGCAATTCCCTGTATAATGCAGAAGACTTGTACACTCAAAATGTGTCCTTAGCTTGAATTCCAGTAACTCATCTCTGAAAATAGCACACCAATTAGCACCAAAACGAAATTCCCAATGTTTCTTGATATCACATTTAATTATTCACTCCCAGCTTCATAGCTCACTGGCTTGACAAATTGAGAAGCATGACATTTAAGCCTACGTAATAAACTTGTAGTTTTTCATTTTTGTCAATTTCAAGGTGCAAAAGTACCATGAAACCCACTCTTACTTTCTCACGAACATCCGACAAATTAATAAAAGTCTTTTGCTTTCTACGTTCATCAAACCAATCTACAGCAGCCAAATTTGGCTAAGAGTTCTTCACTCAAGTGATGACACAAATTCCTGAAAAAACTTAGTGTGGCCGACTTTCTAAACCTAAATCATTAAAATCACTTGCATGTGATTTGATGTCATTTTGCGTTTCTGCTAACAACAAAGTGAACATTGAAGTCAAGTAAAAATCGCTGGGTTCCTTTGGAATGAGGAGCCAAATCAAACGGTTTTGCTTAGATTTACCATTTGAGTGTAAAATTCAGATTCCTCAATGTGCCTATTACCCCTTGATTTTAGAACATTGCCACAACACTGTTCATAGTAGGGTGGATAAACACATGGGACTAAACAGCAAAGCTGCCCTAGAGTGTAAAAAAATTACCTATCCTGATTGTGTTGCCGTGCGTTTGTTTGGTAATGGGTTTCATGTCTGAGTGCAATGCTGGGCATTCTGCTGGAGGATGATTCCTTTGACATGTAAATTGTGCAGTTATAGTGTCTGAAAGTAGACCAAAGCCCAGCACAGATGAGGCACCGGCGGTGTTGTGCTATCGGCTCCGGAGGCGATTGTGTCCCAAGAGCAGATGCCGTTGTTCGCCGCATGTCGGACGCCGCTGGCTTAACGGCGACGGTTCCTTGCAAGTGGTGGGCAATTGCGTTGACTATATGCTTGGGATCTTGTGATCATTCAAGATGGTGACCTCCAAGTTGACATATGATAAAAGCAATCTCTTCCATGTCCTTCTCCAGTTTCTGCTAATCTTTTTATTTTGGGGACTTTACACCTGCCTTTAATAATATCATCTGGACAAAAATGGACTCATTTATATTTCAGGAGAGCCTTCGCGATTTAAACAGATGAGACCACCTTTGGTGAGATTTGGTTGAGCTCTCAAGTGCCACAGACAACAGCCGTGCGCCATTGGCTCTCGTCCCCCGCCCTCGGAGAACTGATAGGGGTTGAGCACCACAATTACCAGACCAGTTGATACTCTGCGGCAATCGCGGGGAGCCAGAAGCGCGCCAAACATTCCGTCGCACATGAGGCGGCGATGATGAAGTACCGAGTTCCATTGGTGACTGAAGGCCGATTGTGCCTTATGTGCGCTGAGCTTAAATTTTACACCTGCTGAAACAATGTCTAACTGTTGGTATAGAGAATGTAACACAGTTTGGGTGAATTTGACAGAATGATGTGAAGGCAGACAGATCATGAGCTCAACAGATGTGTTTCATTTATAAACACATCTATTTCATTTATAAATTCAACAATTGTGCTCCGGACCCTTTGAAGCATTACAGAAAGCTGTTCATAGAACATAATAGGCTGAAAGTACATGTAGTCAGGTTTCTTGCAAATGGAAGATACATGTGTACATGTATACATGTGTTTCGCAGTATCTCCCACACGCTTCCGGGGCTTTATTTATTTTACATAAAAAAGTAGATGTCCAAAAACTCCAGCCAAAGTGGAGATTTGCATATAACAGTTTTATGTCATGTCTCTATAAATGTCAATCACACCTATACCTCAAGCAAGCAGCTCTCACCTCTGTTTACTGCAGAGGTACTGCTCACCTGCTCTGCATCTGACACAAGATCACACAGGTGCACTTAGATTGTGCCCATAGTGGAAAAGTATAAAATGTGCTCCTGCTTCTTTTTTTATGTTTATGCTTGACCTGTGCATTGACTTGTGGTGGCTTTAATTGTTTATTGCAAAATATGGCGCTTGATATTATTGTAAGTTGCATTTGTTTAAGTAACTTGTGAAATTCTTCTTCACTGCCACCTAGTGGCTTTGCATGCTTGTAAATAATTCTAAAAACTCATACATTTGTGTGTAGAGGCAATTTGTTAATATCATAGGAGAAACTATATATATCTATATATTTATATCTATATCTATATCTATCTATCTATCTATCTATCTATCTATCTATCTATCTATCTATATATATATATATATATATATATATATATATATATATATAATGTCGAAAAATATTTGCCACTTGTTGAGAAAAGTCAACCAATCACATTGTAATGTAAACTTTAGGATAGGCAGAGGTGAGTCATAGGGTCACCTCTCAGAATTAACACCCTAGGTGTGGGCTAATTTCAATAAGATGCTCTTTAGACATGAAAATCCCAGATGCGCGTGCTTTGACTTTGAATGACATCGAATGTGATTCAGGGCTCAGACGGATTGTGTTCCGTGTCAAATGCATTTAACCTGCGGATTCCAGGGCACGTACGCACAAACAAGATGTGCGCACGCACGCGCGCACACACACACACACACACACACACACACACACACACACACACACAAACGCACTTGGATGCGTGCACTCAAACACCTGCACATTTATGCAGAGGCAGACACGGTAGCGTAGTTAAAAGAGAACTGACTCCACTGTTTTGTGGTTTCATTCTGTGCACGTTCCCCCATCCTGCGTTTTCAACCTTCTCCCATGTCTGTCTTTTTCAGTGTCCTCAAACTGTCGACAGGTCACAGCTCTAGCATGCCAACGTCTCTGATGCAAGTGAAATGTCAACGAGTGGCGAGACAAAAAAAAAGGAAGTAGCTCATAAGTGAAATAAAATGCTTTCCACAGATGAGGGAGCAAAGTAAGATGGTTCAAATATGAAAGATGCTGGTATGCATAACCTCCAGGAGCCTGACTGATTCATATGGAAATTATGTTTTGCTATGCTGTTGTTCAATCACACCACACCACTGACTTTTACTCAGTGTCAAGCAGCAGCTCAAAGTTTTAGATGTAAATCAGGCACAGGAAGTTTAGCTTTTGAATTCTCATTGTCATTATAATCCGGGGAATATCATCACGGATCTTCATCCAACAAGCCTGCGATGTTGTTAAACAGAGATCTGGCTCAGGGTGAAGTTACTCTACAGCATGCGACCGAAGTGACACAATTCAGGTTGTTTTCACTTTTCGGATTTATTTGTGCATTTCAACATTGCAGCGTGAAGCAAAGAGGGCAAATGAAATAGAACTTACAAAGATTGGTGATGCACAGATGCTCATTTCTACATTGGACGTATTCTTACTTAAAGTAATTATGGTAATGGGATGAGCTAGACGATAGGTAGTCAGTTGGCTACCAGCGCCATACTTGCAGCTAACAAGTTGCTCGCGTCGGCCGAGGTTGTTACCACATTACAGTGTTCCCTCTATTTTCACGGTTAATGGGTGACGGAAAAAAAAAACCTGAAAAGTGAAATCCGAGAAGTCGGAACCCCCCCCCCCCAGACATTGTACATACTAATATAAAGTGTACGAATTGTGTTTAGCAAAACTCCCCGTACCTTTCTTTCCCATGCCCAGTGATCTCCAAACCGTAATATGGAGGTTGAACAGTCTCTTTTTGGGCACAAACATTATTTTTATTTTTCAATAATATAGAAGAGCAGTGGTTCAGTTGTAAGCGAAAGTGCCTTCATTTGAAAAAAGATTGTGTATTAGGGCTGTTAGACTCCTTCAGACTTGACTTTAGGACTGAGCGTGGGAGTGCCGCAGAGCATCATGCACCGCTGTGAGATGATGGCAAAAAAAAAAAAAAAACACTGAGAACTGTATTTTAAAATAAAAAAAAAAAAGTGAGGCGATTGAACCAACGTCCGGGTCCATCCTTCACACACAGGACTATTACAGTAGCTTTCAAGAAGTGATTCTTGTAGCAGAGCAGGTTGCAGAGGTAGGAAACTCCAGTTCCTCGAGAGCCGTATCCTGCCTATTTTTTATGTCTCCCTCGCCTTTCACACCTGGTTCAAATAATCAGCTCATCAGCAAGCCCTGTGGAAACTTGATAATGATCCTGATCATTTCAATCAGGTGTGCTGAAAGTGAGACACATCAAAAACAGGCAATGAATCGGAGTTCCCTGCCCCTGGGTTAGAGGCTGTGAGGCAGCTACAAGGTTTGAGCTAACAGGCTAATGGGCCTCACAGAGCGACTCAGAGAGGAGCCTGTAGCAGACCAAACAGGATAACAAGAATATAGGGTTCATATTTATTTGAACAGCACTCCACGGAACTCTCCCCCAACACTCCCTTGCAAACTCAAATGCTACTCCCGCTGCGCGGAGCCTCAGGGCTCTCTCTCTCTCTCTCTCACTTGCTCCGCTCACTCACTCAACTGCAAGCCACACACGGCTGTCAACAGGCAGCATACACGCAGTACTGTACAAGAAAAAATGATGGACTTACAAAGTTGAGGTTCCCTCTATTTTGCTAAAGTTTTTACTTTGTCGGCAAAACAGCAGTACATCCTGTACACGGTAACATTGAAAATACCGGAATTTGACCCTAAAATTAAGGGCGCCTCCTATACACAGGCACCTCCTGTACTTGGCGAATTACAGTATATGGTCCTGTCCTTAAAACGGTGCGGCCACTTATCAGATATTTTTTCACACTATAAAATTTTCACAATATAAAACAACAGACTTGATACTGACACTGTCTATGTTTTACAGCACACAACCTCACCTCAATTATTTGAGCAGTAAAGTTACAATTGAGTGGTTTTATTTCCTCTGGTAATTATCATACCCCTGTGCTTGGTTAAGTCTATTTGTAAACATAATGTAACTACACGGTGGAAAAAAAGGATCACATTAAGCAGACATTAGGCCAGAAAGCCAATGAAACCAATAAAGAGTTCTCTGTACTGCGCTGCTCTGGCAGCAGACTTGAGATTTTTTTTTTTTTTACTCTGTAACATTGTAAAATTCATTATATCTAAAGTATCTAAAATGGGAATGGGGGGGGGGGGGGGTGTCTGATCCCTGATTTTGCCTTAAAATATCCCTTGATTAGTGGTTTAAAAAGTTAGCAATGGCAAGAAACCGCACGTGCGAAGCATACCACATGAAAAAAAAGTGAATACTGCAGAATAGTAAACCAGAGATTACTCTACATCTACCAAACCTTCCATGAATGCAAGGATAAAAACAGTGAGGTTTTCAGCACAGTATCAGAAGTTTGAAATGAAATAGATAAATAAATATATAAAGTAAAATACCTGACACTCTGTATCTGTAAGGTGTCCGGGTCTGTGGCATTGAGAGAGGCTACGAAGCTTTCCACCGGAATGTTTTCCATTCTGGTGACAATCAGCGGGTCAGGGAAAAAAACAGGTCCTTCATTAATGTCCAAAACTTTAACTTGAACAGTCGCAGTCGAGCTGGGGCCATAACCAGCATCCGACACCAGAGGGTCCTCATTTTCCACTTTAATAAAGATCTTGTGGAACGCAGTGCCTTCGTAATCTAGAGGCTTAAAAAAAGCATTAATGTTAAATTAAGGACAAGGTCGATGGTCAGAGACAAATATAGCCTTAATATACCTTGACTACTGAAAGCATTCCCTCATTATTGTCTGGGTTGGTCTGGATCTTGAAGCTTCGTGTTGGGTCTCCGTTTATAATAGAATAGACAGCTCTCCACGCTCCAGTCGCTGGGTCATCTCGATCATCTGTTGTCAGGTTAACAGCCACGCCGGTCGAGCCTTCATATACATATGCTTCAAACTGTGGCGATACAGGCACAAAACAACACAAGTAAGAAAAACGCACTATAACCTACTTGGACAATGAAAATTACAGCGGGTTTTATTATATTTCCCATCTGCAAAAAAACTTAATTATGAAACAACACATAGATGCACAAGCAGGCTAAAAATAATCCAGAGAGATAACTCTAATTTTGTTGTTGTGTTGCTTTTCACTATTTGTTGTAGACACATTCCATACTATATCCTTCATTTTCTGTTTTCAATTGATCAATCACGTATGAATGAAGCGACACATAGAGTAAACACTTGTGTCCTTCATCGCTAATTTCATACACTCGTTCAAATTCATTTTTTCAATTTTTTCAATTTCCCCACTGATCGTGCTTGGCAAAAGGATTCAATCAATTAAATAGCCAAGCAGTCTGCCAGGAAAATTTGATAAGAAGTACAATATGAAGCGAAAAAAGATCCAGACACACGGAAGCCATACGTATGCGTGTGTGTGTGTCAGTGCCATTAAAGCGGCAGGGCTTATAGTGTAATCTTTCAAACATGAAACAACCTACTTAACAGCAGCACGACTGATAAATGCATCTCTTGTCAGCCCACAGTATTGTTGTTCCAAAGATTACCTTCTTAAAGCTACACCCTCCTGAAAACCATCCATTTGTCTGGGGAGAGACAAACATTGATTTTTTCTTTATCTTTTCCTTTATTTATCCAATGCTTGTTTAAAGCACTTAAACCATTCAGTCAGTTATTGCCCAGAGGAAAGAAACACCATGTTTCTTCCAGAGTACACTCCACAACAAAAGTATTGGAGCAGTGAGGCCAATTCCTCTGTTTTTGGGTGTGAAATGTACACATGAAAGGGAAAGATGAACACCACGGACAATGTTTATTGTTCTTAAACACAAAACATAAGGATATAAACAGCATGGAATAACAAAGCCTAACTTCTAAAGCTGATTACTTCTGGAGACTGACTTGGGCCAGTCTAAAACTTCAATTTCTTTCCTTTAGGAACTTTTTGGCAGCGTTATGGGTTATGATTTTTCTGCATGATAACATATCTTCCTACCAGCTGGGTTGGATTGACAAAAATATAACAGAGCCTTGTTAGTGCTGTTGCTTACGTCATTTGTTGCATCCAGAAAGAGTCAAGGCTCGAATTAAATGGTTTCGCGTCACTATTTCCTTGTTGAGTTTTGCTTCTCATGTAAACACATGGGATGACTAAACTGAGAATCAAGAGCTCTACCGACAGAACCAAATGTTTTTTGCTTGACAGTTTATTTGTGTCAAGAGTGCCAAGTTGTTGGACTTAGTCCAAGATCCATACAGAGCAATGGCCAAGATTCAGGGCACACATAGTTCTTGGATTGTTCTGTGAAAAAAAAAACGTGCATGTCGACAAGAAAAAAAATCTAAACGAGAACTGTGTTTTGTTTTTTTTTTAACTCAGTTAAACATACATGAAAAGTTCCAAAATGCTTTTAATTTCATTGGCAAAGAAAGTGATCAAATACTCATACACTCTCACTAAAGTGCCTTGGACTCTTGTGTGCCTACTGGGCACAAAGTGTATCTTGTAAAATATTGAAGCAAAAATGGCACTTAAAACTGACCCCCAAATTACTGCATAGAAAAGAATTTACTTTTACAGCCACATTATATGAAATGAAGCACATCAGCACAACATTGTCTTGCCCCTTACCCCCACCCTAACCTTCCTTTTTGGTATTGTGCATATTGCCGGGGTACAGAAATAAAGTGGTAACTGATAATTGTGGAAAGAGAGTGTGAAGACATTTTTGTTTTATAGTAACTTGCAAAAGTGCAAAACCTACCCTACAATTGTCACTTCCAGTTGTGTCTTGACCTTTATCCCTACCAACCTTCTATTTTAAGTTACGAAATAAAGTAAAGGTAAGATGAAGTGCAGTTTTGCAAGAAAAAGAAAACACTTCTTCCTTTGTTTCAGAGGTGGTTTAAACTTGTGTTTTGGATTATACATTTTTCTAAACTTTTGAACCTTTCACAGCCTGACACAGTCAGTAATTTCAAAGTTAGGACTTTGCAAAATAGTTGCTTTTAGGTAGCATTCTGACAGAGATCACTCATGCAGATGGTACAAAAACCTCTGAAATGAATCTCAGAAAGCCTTTGTGTATGTAACCTGCAGAGGCACTACAATTTTTCTGCCAAATAACTGTTTTTTGTTCTCATCTAAACGTGATTGAAGGAGATTGAGAGAGACAGAAGACTCATATATTGTATTAGATAAAAAGCTTTTCGATGAATGTGACTTTCGGCAAAGCAGATATGACATGACAGCCTTCATAACAAGTTCAAGTCAGAGTAAAACCAAGGATAAAAGAACTACACTACACAGCTAAGTGATTTCAAAGTGGATGATTTACATTAGATAACAGCAGACAGCAATACATTTTGCATCTCATCTTGCAGGAAGGGAACTGGCTTGCCAGTGTTTATATTTTCTCTAAGGAATTTGTTTATCTCCACACTTGCTATTCACCATTTGCAAACATATTCATAACGTATGTATATTTGTTTGATCTTGGAAAAACCTGCACAGATCAGTCTGACGGGGTCACGAATGCCGGGACAGATGGACTCCTGCTTCATCATTTTTTTTCAACAGATTACTCTGAAACTAAAACTTTTTTCAGCAAATAGTCAGGGCAATACAGAAATATGTCTTGCTTTATACAACTCACCTTCTCTGACATTGATACAGCCCACAAATCCTTTCCGATTGGCTCTTTTATTAGATGATTTCTGGTCAACTGTACCCCAGCATCATCAATGTGTGTACTGGAGCAATCACATACTCCTCACGCTAATCCGTGAAACCTCACAGCCGTTCCTTCAGAAAGACCTGCACTGACAGCACCCTACTGCCCCAAATACGGCGCTGCATCCATCACTGCTAACGTCTTTATCCGTGGGACAGATGGATTGCAGGCAGAGCATATTGTCAGGTATTCATGGTGAAGAACATTTTGGGATGTTGTGGGCAGAAAAGGTGTCATGAGTAAAAGTGTGAGAAAAATCTGTCTGGGTGTCATTAAGGTTGAATGATAGGAGGAATACGATACATCACCGACTTGTTATGGGCGCTCACGGAATTGGACACGTGTGGAATTATCTGAGAGCTGACGTGCAAATTGAGCAAATATGGAGGAAAAAAAAAGTATTTTCTTGGAGGGATACTTTCAACATAAACACAATTAATGACAATATAAAACCAAAAGTGCAGATTGAATGTGAGATGAAAATGTTAGAAAGGTGCACGTGCAGGAAAAAAGGTGAGTGAATCTAGTCTGGTAATAGTCTCAGGTAAGATTTGACTAACCGTATTCACTGAAGCCAGTCAGGTCATAGAGGCCATTGCACTACACCTAGCAATAGAGTCTTGTATAGAGGAATATCTTTAGACACTTCCTTCTACAATGTGTTGACCTTCGCTTACATTGTAAGCTGAAACACATTTTTTTTTCTTTTTTCCTTATACTTATATTTGGTCAGTAGAGCTGCACGATAATGTCCAATATAATAATCACGATTATTTTGGTCAATAATGAAATCACAATTATTAATCACCATTATTCATCATGTTTGGTCAAACATGTCTATTTATTGCCCTTTAATTAAACAAGCAGTTTATAAACAAGGCTTCAAGGTGTAATACTTACAAATAATAATAAACTAATACAATAAAGTGTATATTTAAAAAAAGTATAAATAAAGTAAATAGTATGACAAACTCACTCAGGACATGGCAAAGCCTTGGCACAAAGGGCAACACGGCTAACTTTGTTGATTGTAAACTAGTGAAAAAAATGAAACCTACTTAGAACCAAGCACATTGTTTACTTCTAAGCAAAATTGTATCAATTAGCACTCAAAATGTCATTTTCAGTCATTTCAAACCAAATTTATTCCAATTTGTTTTACAGTCAGATTTTTCAAAATGGGTCTCAATTGATAGCTAGCACGGTATATATTAGAAATCAGGTGAGAAACTCAACACCATTTCACACTGGTAAATAATATTAGGATGATTAAAAAGCGGAGGCTTTAGTCGTGCAAACAAGTGGGAAACATTGCAATGTAAAGGCTTTTAATGTAGAATTGAAAGCTGATCTCAAGGGAGGGTGCCATGAATCCAACTCCGCGCGGTTGACAAAATGACGCCATTTGACCTGTCAAGCCTTGCTGTCGCCCTTCTCGCCGCTGCTGCCGGATTTGCGCGCTTGCTATTTGTTACTAATGAAGTCTTAACCTTGCGTTTGCCCCCTGGTGGTAGGATGACTGAAAGCGCTTGATTTGACTTGTATAGGCAACCGTGTTTTTAAATGTTAATATCGCTGAGGTTCATCTTAATTAATTGTGGCAGCCAATATTGAGGTCATGATCAAAATTCGATCAATTGTGCAGCCGTGGTGGAAACTGTAATATCTTGACAAAGGATTCATCTGAACGAAGGAATTCTGGGAAGTCAATACTGAAATGAGATAATGAATAAATACAAGAGCAAAAGCTTGGGTGGTAACACATATCCTGCACGGATAAACACCGGCACATAATCTTGCAGTGTGTTAGTGGTCAGCTGACAAGTCATTTATAATTCATGGGCAGGTTGAAACCATAGGGAATGGTTGAAGGATTCACATAGGTAGCTTATAGCACCTTCAAACGCTTGCTTTTTAAAAGGCCCATTTCTCTATGCTGTTAACCGGCTCTCTTCCGAGTGAGAAATGAGAACATTAACTGAGACATGGACATGCTGCACTCTGAACGGCCCTGCTAAGCCCTCTGAGCTGTAACATTTCACATCTGAGCTGTGCTCCTTACAAGTACCCCTGACACCCCAATGTATCATGGGAAAGCTTCAAGGGAGGTTTGGTTTGGCCCAAGTGTGATAAGTCTCAAAAACAGATTGCATCTGAGGGCGTTTCCATTAACAACCACGCAACATCAGCGTTACAACTGGACCTTGGGGCACAGGCTGGAGCATGAAGCAGGTATCTACACATCCATCATTAGGAGTAAAAAAGTCAGCATTGATTGAAAATTTAAAGAAGATTTTAAAAAATGAATGAATAAACATATATAACAGTTTTTTTCTTTATGAGAAATATATATATATATATATATATATATATATATATATATATATATATATATATCATAAATAACGCATCTATTTCAGATTATGACCGTCAGGCAAGTCTGTTTTGCAAATGCCTTTAGGCTGCTGACTAAACAAACCGCCACAGACAGAGAACATGCTTACTCCCACTCCTGCTCATGATTCCCTTATCTTGCCTGTGCACCCACTTTACCCAATTAATAAGATGTCGTCTTGTTTGTCAAATACATTATTTGCACACTGTGATTCTTGTTGTCCTTACCTTGATCTTTTATTCTGGGCATATGTGAATTTTTCTTTCCCATATGAGAAGGTCAAGGTCTTCCATATTTGCCTTTGAGTTGGTGTAAAAAGCATAAGGACGGCACTCTGAAGCATAAAGCTAACTTTTTATTCAATTTCAGTGTCCTTCTACTTGACCCAGCAGAAGCTGTTTCAATACCAAAGTGATAATAAATAAATGGCCAATAACTAGAGCATGTTTGAATCTTGTTTATCAGAATTTTTGTGTGATATTTGAGTGGTGGCAACCTGCTCCAGAAATCAAACCTCTTTTTAGAGGTTATTACCTAACTCATTCACTACGTAACATGGTCACCATAACCCTTTCAAAAACTAGATATAGACAATACTTGGGTTTTGAAAGGGCATGTAAACGTGTAAAAAAACAAAAAAAAAAACAAAAGAAGGTTTGGCTTGTTGCCTTCAGCCTTTGGATGTGTGCTTGAACAGGCCAATGTTGGCAGGTGGGATGGGGGCAGCGGAGGGCAACTTTCCACGCTGTGATCTCACAACAGTCGTAACTTAGGGAAAAGAACGCTTGGGATAATATCCCAAATAAGATGATGCGCAAATCATTTCCTCCATTTCAAATCAGACCTCCATTTAAAACAAATTGGATCCAAATTGGGTCCAAATATGACTACCTGTTGATGCGTAACGAGGATGTTTGCGCAAATGACGAGCAGGATGGAGAGGACGTTTTATGATCTTAGACTCATAATCGCTTTTTTGAAGAATTCACCCAAATTGCAATAAAAAATAGGGGGTGGACTTATAAGCGAGGTCGCCTTGGACTCAGAGAAATATGGTGAGTAAAAATGACATCTATTTGCATCATGACATATTTTGTATCTTGCGTTGCAATCAGGATAACACAGTTAACAAAAACCTAATTGTTAAATCACATTGTCCCGTCCTGCATACCAATTGATATGTCTTGTGTTTCAGATTAGGGGGCGTAGCCACCTGCTCTCCATCATAATCAGGGGACTATTTAGGTGTGGCCAAAGCAGGAGGACGTCACTAATTATTGATCTTCACTGCCTTCTAGCTCCCATGCTTTTCTACAGTTCCTCGTTCCCTCTTATTTTTGTTTCTATGCCTGAGTTTTTCTGTTAACTTTTTTTGCTGTGTTCCTGGCATTGGTGCCAGTGACTTAAGTTGTTACTTTGTTTTTTTAAATTTTTTTTTGGTCAACGTTCCATTCTCATTCACGCTTGGTTACATGCACTTTTGCATTGTCTCTTTTATTTGTGCTTTAGATCTAGTTTCCACCGTCTTGTTGTACTTTGTAGCATTTGAGTTGTCACTTCACGCGTTGCGTGCACTTTGTGTTCGAATAAACATTTTTCTACACACACAAGAGCCGTCTTCAGTGTGTCCCATTCTCTCTCAGCTTATCCAGGTCACAAACGTGACACACATAAACGGGTATATTCCAAATGTTTCAGAAACCCAAATGTTTCAGCAACCAAAATTTTGACCATAGCCCGATATGCACGTAAAAATAATATTTTCAATGAGTGAATGTAACAAAAATACATCAATAAAGCTTAATTAAAGATTGTGTGGTGATGGAGAGTAAGGTGGGGTGTTTCTCACCAGCGGATGTGTGAATTCAGGAGCATGGTCGTTCTTGTCTGTAATGGTAATAGTTGCTGTGGCTGTTCCGGTCAGGCCCACCTCACTTCCCGCCATGTCCTTGGCAACAATCTCAAGCTCATACGTTGTGGTTGGCAGTGTCTGGAAAACAAAGAGTGGTATAAATTACAAAGGTGGCATGTAGGCGTGCATCAGGAAGCATTAGCTTCCTGCACTACACAGGTGCCAGATTTCAGTCCAGGAGTATCCTGGGTGTTTCAGACCTTCTTTCTCAAACACACCTGATTCAAATGATTAGGATCATTTTCAAACTCCTGCGAAGCTTGCTAATACTAATCATTTGAATCGGGTATGTTGGGGAGAGAAACTGGAAAAAATGCAGGATACCCTTGAGGCCTGGAGTTTGACAGTATGCTACTATAGACTACAGCACTGGTTATTATCGAGAAGATACTGTATATTCGACATATTTTACTGTGTTAGTTCATATTATATTTCAATTCTTAATCACTTACTAGTGTTTTGCCAACGGCATGAACCTTGAAATTCTGGGCTCTATGTTCAACCCCAGTGCATGGCAACCTCACATGTCCATGGAACTCAGAATTTATCTGCGTTCACTTGGATCAAATTCACCAAAACGGTCTTTCATTTACCGTATCACGGATTTGATCTGGTTCCTGCAGGCAAAACGTTTAGTCAAATTTCATCAGGTGCATCAGTTGCATGTCAAAAGAACAAACGCTCATTATACCGTAATAGTCAATATCGAGATTTACCAAATTATCATTTGCCTATGCATTTAAGAAACAAAACAGTGTTGGTAGAAAACTAAATAAATAAATCACCCAACCATCCATCTATTGTAGACAGTCAGTCGCAGGACATACATAGATGACCAAACATTCACACAAACACAATTAAGAGCAATTTAGAGTGTCCAATTTACCTACAAAAGAGTAGAGTACCTGGGGAAAGCCCACACTTGCACGGAGGGAACATATAAACTCCACACAAGAAGCCAGAGCCAGAAGCGAGCCCACAACCTCCGCCAATGTGCTAGCCAGTCAGCTACTGTAATGCCATTGTTTATAAAAACAATATTAATGATAATAAAAAAGATTGCAAACTCCTAAGTGTGTTAGTGTGTGTGATTGTTTGTCTCGCCCTGCTATTGTCTGGCAACCAGTTCAGGGTGAACAATTGCCCGGACAGCTGAGGTTTCGGCACACTGGTGACTGTAATGAGGATATATATATATATATATATATATATATATATATATATATATATATATATATATATATATATATATATATATATATATATATATATATATGCTGTATGATTTTTTTATATACTGTATATGATTTTTTATATCAAATAATGCCTTATTTAATTTTTTCATTATAATCAGTTGTATCATTTTTCATAATGTTATCAATCATTTATTTTGGTGTCCTATGTCAACTGCCACACGGAATCATTGCTCCTGATCGGATACGACTCATCGTCCAATTCCTCCACCTTGAACAGACAGCATTTCTCAAATGTCACAGACTCATATCGGTTTTCCGATATGCAGTATAAGCTTGAATTATAGCCCCACAGCACTAGTTAAAAACTCTCACTGTAAAAATGGCAATAAAAAAATGATATACAGTCTTGCGCTATGCATTAGAATCCATTACATCCCAAAAATGTCCACATTCTAATCCAGCAAAGAAACATCCTCTTCCTGCAGAAAGTGCTGATGCAGTGATCCAAGTAAGGTTAGATAAAGCATCCTTTTCCATTACCTGCACAGACTAGATTATTCAAATCGCTTGCAATGATGACACTTTGGCGTTGTCTTAAGCATCATTTTGCATATTAACAATAGTGTGCATATTGTCTCTGCACTTGGCACAGACAGGACGATGCCGATAGACGATGATGATAGTTGACTGGATGCTTTCACTCTTACGAAAATGTACACCCAAATATTATATATTCTATTTGCATGTTCTCACCGAGCCCGTGTGGGTTCTCTCCGGGCACTCCAGCTTCCTCCCACAATACAAAAACATGCATGGCAGGTGAATTGGACAAATTACTCTTAAGTCTGCTTGTGAGTGTGAATTGTTGTTTGTCTCTGTGTACCCTGCAATTGACTGGCAACCAGTTCAGGGTGTCCCCTGCCTCCTGCCCATTGACAGCTGGGATAGGCATTAGCAGGCTTGCGACCCGAGTGAGAATAAGCAGATATAGAAAATGGATGGATGGATGTAGTTAATAACATTTTCCTCAAAACTTGAAAACCCAGAGAATTTTCTTAATTTTCTGTTGATAATATCATAAAAAAAACATTGATGGCAACATAAAAGGACATATGAAAAATAATCCAATCTAAGATTACATCCAAAATGATGTTTTATCAATCTGCAACAATCCCAAACAGCATGGGTTGTAAGGGATAGATTTGTTTTACCTTGAAATACGCTTCGTCTTGCACTCAAATATGAAATTGACACGCTATGATTGGTAGGCATGAAATTTGAAGTAAGGTGATTGAATCCACAAGAATCCCCCTATTTATACCTAATTTATACCTAATAAGATTTTCATTTTCATTTTGCCCTCTGCTTTGAGTTAAGAACATTTTTTTGTTTTAGGAAATTAATGTTACTACTACTACTTTTAAATTTGCGGGAATGTAATCAGATACTGTTAGTTATTTGCACCTGCATTGAAAGAGTAACATTATAATCAATGTTAAATTGTAGCATATTGTGTTTTTCTATGAGTTATTTGATTTATTTATTGGGTGGGCATGGTGACGAAACAACAACATGTTTTACATCTTGTGCAATTTTAGTTATGTTGAGCACTCTTTGAAGATAGAATCTGGGTTCAATATAACATTTTTTATTATATGTTCAAAGTAATCACAGGGAACTCTTGCTTGTTTTATATGTTTTGCTAAAGTTATAGTGTGAAGCTTTTCATGAGGCTTTTAAAACCAGGATGCCTTTTGGACAACATTTATGGGCTAGTAATCAGACGAGCTCTGCTTGGTTTTTAGATGTCTTGTAAAAGAAAGTCACGCTTCATCCATTATTTTCTATTGCTTATCCTGTTCAGGCTCATGGGTGATCTATCCTGGCTGTCAAGGTACACCATGAACTGGTCACTAGTCAATTAAAGTCAAGCAATTTAATTCACATTCACAGGGTTAGGGTTGGGTTCAATAATCAATAAATTCGACCATGAATTTTAGTCTTCAAGCAACTTCAAATGCATGTATTTGAACAGTAGCGGGGAAATAACACTACCCCCAATAAACCTATATATGTATGTATGTATGCCCAAGGGAATTTAATTGGTGAGCAAAAATAGCTCACCAGTGATGTGACAAAGTGATTTCCTCTGAATGCTATTGTGATCATGTGATCATCATGTGAAAATGCAAATACTGTACTGGCAGCATAAATTGCAAAATTCTGAATTTGTTGTGACAAAATAATTTACTTGATCACTGTCTTGAGGTCAATGACTATCAATGATTATTAGCGCTGGGTTGTGCGGCTTAAAAGCAAATTGTTATAAATATCGCAATGTACTGGACAATGTTTGTACTAAAGTTTACGATCGCATACATTTTAACAATGACTGAAAAACAGAAAACAGTAGTATAATAGATAAATTCTATTCATTATTCTTTTTTAAAGCTGCACATAACTGACATCTTACCTATGAGCATACATTAGACATTCTTTTTTTTTTAAAAAGTACATTTTTTACTTCAAGCATGCACTTGACTGCATTAAAATTTCCTCAGCGGTTAAACTAATTAACACTGCAAAATTGATAAATATCAGTATGAAGATTTATCCTTTAAAGATGTGCATATTCAAAACACAGCATGAAATGTGATGGTAAATACAGTAAATATCGAAATTTTGGAATGGAGAAGTTTGATGACCTTGTTGGTCAGCTCCTGGGCTTTTGCTGACTTGCAATCATACTCCTTTAAAAAAATTTTTAAAGTGGGTCTGTTATGGATTGTGGACTGCTGCCAGTAACACTTCTTTTCATTTCCATATTATGATCTGCTTTGCTGGACCCTTCTTTAGACATGCTTGTTGTGGTTGGATGGCGACATTGCATATGCATGTCAAATTGGTCCGTCATCATTTGAACATGAACGTATGTGTGCAATGAAAACACATCATCTTTATCCAAAGTGCAGCTGTCAGGCTTTCTTTTTTTAAGACCTTGTCTAAACACAAATAGGGCTTTTTAAATCCACATACTCTCCCCCTCTTCATGTGAAAAAAATTCTGTCCACACGGCTTTGTTTATTCCAAAAAAAAAAAACACAAATGCTCCTACAGGAATCCACAGTGCGGTTTTATGCATTTACAAGCCGCTAGGCAGCAGTCGTATCAACAAATTCTGTCCAATCAGAAACAGCAGGAAATACAATAGAGTGATGACATAAGCCCGGTTTATGATTACTGCACACAAATGGCGTCTTGGGGAATTTGGAAAATCATCACTTTAGTCGTAGTTTTTGAGGTCTTTGGTTTTAATCCCCCAAAAACAAAACCTGAGCATGTATAGCTGATAGGGCAAACTGGAGAC
This sequence comes from Hippichthys cyanospilos, assembly GCF_059441005.1. Lineage (NCBI taxonomy): Eukaryota > Metazoa > Chordata > Actinopteri > Syngnathiformes > Syngnathidae > Hippichthys > Hippichthys cyanospilos. The sequence continues at coordinate 10,828,706 of NC_142374.1, forward strand.
ATTAATGACCCCGGCTATATGTCGACTATGCATAAGGCCAAAACATTTGCAGAGGTGTGATTTTGCCCTCTTATTGCGCACGGCTTCTTGGTCAGCCATTTTCGCTCCTAAACCTTAAGTGGAACACGCCAGATCTGCAAGGTCACTTGAGTTCATGAGAGAAAAAAAAGACAACAAAAACCAAGAAGAAATTGATAGTTAAAACTGATCAAATACTGTACTTTGTTTTTTATTACAAAATATTACAAAAATAAAACATGTAATGATTGTTTCGTGATATATTGGAATATGAAATATTGATATAATTGCCCAGTTCTAATGATTAGCATTATTAATGTACATAATATGAACGTATTAAAGGGGAGTTAAACACACGTATTTATTTCCAATAATATGATGTATTATTGCCTCATCCATCTTGGTCCAACCACAAAATTTTGATTAATAGTGAATTTGTAGAGTAAAAATTAAGCAGCAAAAGCAACCTGATTTTATCCCTCCATTTTTCGTAGGCTGAAATTTACATCACAGTTGCTCATGGTTCAAGTAACAACCAATCAGCCGATGCCTAACCCAATGCGCTAGTGCAATACGGTATTTTAAATGAAGTAAAAGGAAACAAACACTTTTTGAACAGATTAATCTTACTTGGGAATTTTGTGTGGAGACACATTTCAGGCTCCAAGCCTTATTAGTATCTCCTAAACTTTTTTAGTTTAAAGCAGCTGCTCCAGGGGAGCTGAGAGAATGCCTGAGACAATAAACAGGTGTTCCCATCAATAGTTTGTCAGACATGGTGGCAAAAGTGAATCTCAGAAGCTGTTGATAGACCAAATGCTATGAAAGCAGATGGTGCTCTACAGACCTGTGAATCTAATGCACAATTACACACTTCATGAAAAACACACATACCCACACACACAAACATTGACAAACACTGTACACCTATACACAGACATAAACCTTGGCACTCCAGCTGGAGAAGAGCTAGGCTCTGAGGTGCTTGCAATCTCAGAGGTGTCTAAACACACTGGTGCATGGGCTCCTCTGGAGCTTGACAATCTTTTAATGAGACTTTCACAAGTCTCAACTCAATTATAACGTCTCTGCCAATGTTTGGCACAAAAAAGATGTTCCTGTCTCCTCTTTGTTGGAGTTACGACAAGTGGGAATTTGCTCAACGTGTCAAGATTGATACTGGCGAAGTGCTGATAGAGATACTTGTCAACTTCAGATACTCCTGTTGGATTTTGCCAAACACATATGATTGCGCCATTAAAAAAAAAAAAAAAAATCAGAGGTGCAGGCATGCAGGTGACAATTCTGCCTAAAAGATAGCTCTAATATCTGAACATGGGTGTTTCAGACATAGTTGACACATAGCTTTCTTAGAGTTTTTTTTTTTTTTTTTTGGGGGGGGGGGGGACGAATCCGTCTTTGTGTGTGTCAATCATAAACTGGAGATTTATGCCATCTCTCTACTCCAACACACTGACGGCAGTGATGTAAAGGCACGAACATTCTTTCTGATCGGACAGAATTTGGTGACACGACTGCTGCCTGTCGGCTTGTCATACTTGTGAGAGAATAAAAAATACACACAATTTGCAGCCAATTTTTTCATCAAACAAAGCCATGTGGATGGACATATATATATATATATATATATATATATATATATATCTATATATATATATATATATATTTTTTTTTTTTTTTTTTTTTCTTTTAACACACAAAGGGGTGGGGGAGAATATGTGGGTGCATATACCCCGATCATGTCTAAACAAGGCCTTAATCTTTGCTGCATTCCATCCAGACAAGTAGAAGCCACCACTCCCTAGAATTGCTTTAATAATGAAAAAAATGACAATTACTTTGAATTTCTGAAATTACCTAAAAAAGCAATAAAGCCAAGAGTGACACAAACTTCTAAGCCACAAGCAAATTCAATAATCATTTGTGTTAGTGAAAGGAGATGAGAAAATGAAGTGGCACACGCCACATATGCCGTGCCTTGTTTCAGAGACTTTTGATCTGAGAATGAAATTTCCTACTGTCACACTCTGCCTTGAAAGGATTTCATCAAAGCAAGGGCTGATCATAGGCACAAAGCAACAAGGGAGGAGAGGGTTTGCGGAAGCAAGGCAGGAATAGGGGAGGCGCGGTAGGAAAGGGACAAGAGGAAAATGAGGGAGAGATGCTGGGATACCATGTGAAACACCACATCAACTTGCTGCACAGGTACGATATGAGCCAATTTGCAGGGAGTGCTTTGTGTCCTAAGGCCTTTTCTCACTTGTTCTAAGCACCAAATCATTTTCAGTTTCCTTTCAACTTAGACAAATGATGGCACCTGCAACACACAAAGCCTGGGAGAACAATTCAAGTATTGACAACTTGTATCAATAATCGCAAAAGAAACACTGGTCCCAGCTTAATCTTCATCTGCTTCCATCTCCATTCTGCTGTACATCTTCCACAATCTCCAAAGTCAAACAGAATTGAGTCTGTGATGCAATTCTGATCAAGTTTTAAATACCTTTTTAACATTACCGGTCAAGCAAAAGTACGTCTGTCTGTCTGTCTGTCTGTCTGCCTGCCCGCCCATCCATCCATCCATCCATCCATCCATCCATCCATCCATCCATCCATCCGTCCATCCATCCATCCATTCATCCAAAGTGTTATTTTCTTTCTTTGATGCATTTCTAAGAATTCCTTGCTTATTCTGCACTCTCAGCACTGGCCCCAACCAAGTAGATTATAAGGGATGTCCATTCTCGCGTCACTGTTTGTAATGTCAATCATATAATGCATATATGAATCATTGTCACTTTGAAATTAAGTATGTAATAATCGGAATGTAATTTTGTCAATTGACTATGACCATATCTTGCATTTTTTGAAGAACCTTTTTGAGCCCACATGAAATGTAACAGTTTATAGCAGTATACTATTACAAAACCAGTTACAGCATTACTATTTTTCAATACAAAATGGTGAGAGGGGAAAAAATTGTCACAAATAGTTGGAAAAAAAAGATGTAGAGTAAGTGTTGAGGATATTTAATTGAATTCCACTTAAAACACAAATTATAACAGATGTCTTAAACTTGATTATAACTTGATTATAGCAATTTAGAAACAGACACGACTGATTTATGAGACAGTGGATGATGTGCTACCACCTATGTATAATTGGCTGAGAGAGAGTGAGAAAGAGAGAGAGAGAGAAGGAGAGCAAAAGAAAGAGAAGAGTGTGAGTGTGAGAGAGGCAGAAAGCGATGTTAAATTACCTTTAATTACATTGCATTATTATGAATGAATAGTACTTTTCTACAATATGAAAAGACAAGGACCATGTTAATTTGCCATGACAATTACCGATGATATAACCAATTAGGAACACAACAAATACTAAATGCAACACATTTTCTGCACTTTTACATTATAAAATGATCACTTCACTACAGTAATGCTAAGAAATCAAAATGTGCTATTACTGATGGCCTATATTTTGAACGGGCTCGTTTGGTCCTTGGGGGCTACAGGACTGCCTCTTAAATTTTATTTTAAAAAAGTCTCTGCGGCCAGCCAAAATGAGGAATCATCAACATACTGATTGTATTTACCCATCTATCCATTTTCTATAGAGAGAACCCACACAAGGCACAGGAAGAAAATATAAACGCCACACAGGAAGACAGTAGCAAGCTGGAATTGACCTCGGGACTGTGATGTAAATTCATATCATTGGTCTTCAATAGTCTTGTGCTTCACCTTTTTATTTCATTATTTTATGTTTGGAGTTGTGTGAAGTATATGTAAATACTGACTTCACCCAGTCGCCTGAAAGATTACAAATGTGCTGAAAAACATTGAAGCCACTAAAACTAAATAAAAATTGTATTCTTTAGGGTACTTCTCTTAGACCCAACAACTGCTGGAAAATTACGAGGCAGCGGGAAGAGTAAATTCTTACTATGAACGGGAGGAAATCTTTGCCTGAACCACAAGAGGCAGTTTACCTTCATAAACCAATCAATATCCTTTATAATTTATACTCGTTGAAGAACAGAGACACACATGGAAAGTTAGGAAGGTCAAAATTACTCCCTGGTTGTTCCAAATAAACGTGCTCATGCAGAAATGTTGGTTGTATCTCTCACCTCTTGCCAACATTTTTAGGTTACTGCTACAGACGGCAATCTGCTGTTCAAATGAGAGGTGGCTGTATAGCTTACATTTAAATATGACTTTTGAGAGCCTGGGTGTGTATTATTTCTTGTCTCACAACAACGAACATATTACATGCTGACTGTCACCCAACCAGAGGATTGTGGGTTTGATCCCAAGCCCTGGCGAACAAGTCGAAGTGTTTGAGCAAGACCCTAATTAGGTCCCAGTGGACTTGGCAGTGCACCATTGCTGTATACAGTGTTCCTTTATTTTTCACGGTTAACGGCGACCAGACAATGCCTGCGATAAGCAAATTGCGCAAAGTACGATTTTCTCGTCCGAACAGGAAATGTATGTACATAAATATAAATAAAGCGATGAGAAATGTGTTGAATAAAACCTAAAACCTAACTATCATTCCCATGCCCAGTGATCTTCTAACCGAGACAACCTCATTCCTAGAACGCCAGTTATCTGCATGTTATTATTCTCGCTTTCCTACATCACATATGATTCAAATAATCAGCTCATCAGCAAGTTTCGCAGAAGCCTGATCATCAAAAGTGGGTCGTTTTGTTTTGTAAAATGGTAATTTGTTTGGTACTTTGTTATAATATTTAGTGGAATGTTAAAATTTTACCTGGGGTTTATACATATTAGCGGATTAAATAATTTTTTTTATTGTACACCATACGACGATTTCGCCGTACGTTCCCAACTCTGAAACTGATTAATTTCGTATGGCGGGGGTCCTCTGTGTGTGTGTGTGTGTATATATATATATATATATATATATATATATATATATATATATATATATATATATATATATACATACAGTGGGGCAAATAAGTATTTAGTCAACCACTAATTGTGCAAGTTCCCCAACTTGGAAAGATTAGAGAGGCCTTAAATTGTCAACATAGGTAAACCTCAACCATGAGAGACAGAATGTGGAAAAAAAACCAGAAAGTCACATTGTTTGATTTTAAAGAATTTATTTGCAAATTGTGGTGGAAAATAAGTATTTGGTCAATACCAAAAGTTCATCTCAATACTTTGTTATGTAACCTTTGTTGGCAGTAACGGAGGCCAAACGTTTTCTGTAACTCTTCACAAGCTTTTCACACACTGTTGCTGGTATTTTGGCCCATTCCTCCATGCAGATCTCCTCAAGAGCAGTGTTGTTTTGGGGCTGTCGTTGGGCAACACAGACTTTGAACTCCCTCCACAGATTTTCTATAGGGTTGAGATCTGGAGACTGGCTAGGCCACTCCAGGACCTTGAAATGCTTCTTACGAAGCCACTCCTTTGTTGCCCTGGCTGTGTGTTTGGGATCATTGTCATGCTGAAAGACCCAGCCACGTCTCATCTTCAATGCCCTCACTGATGGAAGGAGATTTTCACTCAAAATCTCCCGATACATGGCCCCATTCATTCTACCCTTTACACAGATCAACCGTCCTGGTCCCTTTGCAGAAAAACAGCCCCAAAGCATGACGTTTCCACCCCCATGCTTCACATGGTGTTCTTGGGATGCAATTCCGCATTCTTTCTCCTCCAAACACGAGAACCTGCATTTTTACCAAAAAGTTCTATTTTGGTTTCATCTGAACATAACAAATTCTCCCAGTCCTCTTCTGGATCATCTAAATGCTCTCTAGCGAACCGCAGACGGGCCTGGACGTGTACTGGCTTCAGCAGGGAGACACGTCTGGCAGTGCAGGATTTGAGTCCCTGGCGGCGCATTGTGTTACTGATAGTAGCCTTTGTTACTGTGGTCCCAGCTCTCTGTAGGTCACTCACTAGGTCCCCCCGTGTGGCTCTGGGATTTTTGTTCACCGTTCTTGTTATCATTTTGACGCCATGAGATGAGATCTTGCATGGAGCCCCAGATCGAGGGAGATTATCAGTGGTCTTGTATGTCTTACATTTTCTAATAATTGCTCCCACAGTTGATTTTTTTTACACCAAGCGTTTTACCTATTGCAGATTCAGTCTTCCCAGACTGGTGCAGGTCTACAAATTTGTCTCTGGTGTCCTTCGACAGCTCTTTGGTCTTGGCCATAGTGGAGTTTGGAGTGTGACTGACTTGACTTGACTGACTGGTTGTGGACAGGTGTCTTTTATACCGATAATGAGTTAAAACAGGTGCCATTAATACAGGTAACGAGTGAAGCATCATTAGACCTTGTTAGACCTTATTAGAAGAAGTTAGCCCTCTTTCACAGCCATGAATCTTGCTTGTTTGTTGGTGACTAAATAATTTTCCACCGCAATTTGCAAATAAATTCTTTAAAAATCAAACAATGTGACTTTCTGGGTTTTTTTTTTCCACATTCTGTCTCTCATGGTTGAGGTTTTTTTTTTAAATGTAAAAAAAAAAAAAAAATGACTTCAACGTTCCATTTGTCATTTTGACTTGGAGTAAATGATTTTGAAAATTGTTATTTATCAAAAATATCTTTTGATTTGAATCATAGACTCAAAATTCAGATTCAAATCTAATCGTGAGACAGTAAAAGATTCTCACTCCTTCTGGCTTATTGGTGAAGTTTTAGAGCTGTGGGGCTTGTGGTGTATTTGTGCTTGACTGTGTCCACGGATCCAGAATATTTGCCAAGTTTTAGTGCTGCCTCCTTGACAGAAAATACAATCCATTCTGTCCTTGCAGCGGCCGGTGTGTGCTTCTCCTTTTGCAGTCACTTTGAGCAGGTTCCTGTATCTTGACTGTACATTCCATAAACCAAATGGAAAGTGGCAGAATGGGGGCTATCGCTTGCATAAGACTTTCGCAAAGACATAAGAAGAATGTGTACTTTTTAATAGGGTCCGTTTAAGATGAAAATGGACAGAAAACACATCTTGTATTGCTGAGGTTACAAACTTCTTTGGTAGGACATTGTTACTGCATACATCTCAATTAAATGTAATATTTTACTGCTGACAGACAGCTGTGGCATACATGCTGCATCTCGTCCTCTGTAAGAAAGTCACACGAGTGAAAAAAATCCACTTTTGTGCTGTCTTTCACTTTGAAGCCATCCCAGTGGAGAACAATGGCCACATTTTGCTTTTATCGTCTTAACGCTTTTCAAAGTGTAGCTGAAATTTGACCTGCTGTCAAACGTCAATGCTGAAGGCTTGGGTTGTCTAGATCCTAGCTGAACTATTGCTTAAAGTCTGAAAGTTGTAAAGAAGATTTGACGTCTTTTATTTCGTTGGGATTGCTTTTTCTATATTCTTTTTTTTTACCAAGTGGCGACTTTGTTCTTCACATTGCAATCCAATGTGTGTAAATTTAGTGATCCTACATGATTTCAAATATAGCTGCAAATATGTCTGCCAGTAACATAACATCTTGGTGGTAGGCCCTGGTGCATTTCTTTTTTTTTTTTTTTTTGTGCCCCCATACTTCTGCCCTTAGCACAATCATATACAGATACACACATACACAGCTACTCCAGAACTGCTATTTGTCATCAAGGATTGTTTTCATGACCTCATTTTTTGTGATTTTTATATTGAACATTAGAAATACGACAAAAAATATTCCAATTTACTGGATGGTTTATTTAAATCTGTTTGAAAACAGTATATGCAAAAGGCTCTTTGTGGCACCGAAAGAAACAATAAAGCGCTTTGCCATATACCTGTAAATCCCAGTAATTCTTCTACACAACAGAATGAAGCTCACTTACTCACTCATTAGCTGGGACTCTTGCAAGCATTGCGCTCAGCAAAGTGCTTTACACAGGTTCACTTGCGGACATAGCAGGAGCCGCTAAATTCACACCTTGAGGCCAAGTAGGTGACGGGTATGCCTTTAGACCACCCGGAGAACATGGACACGGCGGTTGGGTTAATGTTGCTTTTGTGATCCAGCTAACTGTAAAGCTACCGCTTGACTTCAGCTGGAGCCATGGTAGCTGAATGGGACATTTTCCCTGGACTCGACACAAAAACACGTAAATTTGAGAAATTCATGCCAGCTTTGGCATGTCTCTGGCAGAAGTGGGCAGTCTGTCGGTACTCCATGTATATTATGCACCTAATTAATACATCATGAACAGCAAAACTGATATAAATTACAATTGGAACATTGATGATTTAATTTCTAATTAAATATGAGTGTCAGGGATACCAAACTTTGTAACCAGGAAGTGAAATATCTGGTTGTACTGAAGCTGTGCCTGTTGTGGCTACATTGCCCTCTTCAGGACGTCTTTCAAAGCTGGCCGGCCACGAAACATCCATCTATCAATCATCTTGAGCCTTTATCCTCACGAGGGTTGTGTAGTGCTGGGGTCTATCCCAGTGAATGAACGAGCCAAAAACATACTGTTTTCCTGACATTAAAATGCAAAACAGTGTCAAGAGACCGCCCCAGTAATATGCTTTCCTTTTATGGAATCGGTCCCCATGGGAAACCAGTATTCACAGCAACACTTCCACTAGCGGGTGAATTATTTACTACTGATGTTGATTGTCTGGCTGTGTGCCACTTCCACATTTTCGACAGTATAATGTTGCAACTAATAAATGAAATGTTGCTGTTTACTTGGACAATTCGGCAAAGTCTCTCATCCTCATTTCCTGAACAAAAACAAAATTAAAAGATGTGGGCACCTTTGGTGTGTATTTACTCTTGCATTGGATTGTTAACATCATCTCTCTCTCTCTCTCTCTCTCTCTCTCTCTCTCTCTCTCTCTCTCCCTCTATATATATATATATATATATATATATATATATATATATATATATATATATATATATATATATATCACTGATGCATCACGTCGCGGGCTTGAGCTTGAGATGAACAAGTGTTGTCCCTGAAAAAGTGGCTCCAAGTGGTGCCATGGCTTGATGCACACTTAAATGAGGTGCAAGATTTACCCGTTCATGTCCTCAACTAGCAGACGAAACAACATTTTATGTAGAGTCAAAGATTTTCAGTCATCCTTTATTGGACAAATAAGAAAAGAACATGTGAATGTAGTGCAACTTATGGCTAACATACAGGCTAATCGAGAAGTAATAGCTAATCATTTTCTTGCTTGGTGGCAAGACAAACAGGAGGAACAACCCTATGTAATAGTTTTATCCCTGCCTTTCTTAAAGCTAAACACGTGTGTCCCATGTCTTCGTAAGCAAATTTAAAATGTCCAGTATGCGTTTGCATTATAAAGACCAGGGGGTTCGCAGGTATATCTGCTGAATGTGAAAGACTAAAGTCAATGTATTTACTTTTTGTGGAATTCAAAATAGCTCATAATATATTAACTGTGGCACATTTACCATATCCATCCCACTCAGTTAGGCCGATTAGTTGTGGAATGATAAGATGCTGGAGTAGCGGGATCCCTCAGTGCTTTCTGATGAGTTTGAGGCTAATTGGGGTCAAGGTTGGGTTTTAGGTTGCAGTGAGTTGGAGCAGGAAGCACAAGCATGGCTAATCTAATCAGGTGCGCCATCAGAGCACAGGCTAATCGCTTCATTTAGTGGGCAGTTATGTATATTGAGAACTGAAATAGTTCTCCATTAGCACATACCTCCACTGAATGTGGAACACCTAGTCGGTGCACATGTTTGATTGAGTGTGCTCATGTGAGTCACCGAGTGTGAGTGTTTCAGCTAAGTGCAATCATCATCATGCTCCTGCCACCATCAGAACCATTACAGACCCATCTGGTGAGCGTGCACATAGCCGAGCGTGTGCACGTCCTTCACAGAAGAGCCCAGGTGTTGCTGTTAAAGTGTTAATTAGATTAGAGCGCATCAAACAAGAGTGGCCTTCACTTGGGAGTGGATGTGGTGAAGCTATCCCGATGGACTACTGCTCCCTAACGGTCCTCATCACTGACCAATTAGGATTAATTTATCCCTCACCAGATTTATTTGATTGGTTCCCCTTAACTGCAAGCTGACGCAATAAGAGGATTGGGTAGATTTCAAGACGGTACACAGACTTGCATGAGCTGATCGATCAAATTGAGGATTCCATAAAGCCCTCTAGCATTTGATGAAATTCTAATTGTTTCCAAAATGTTCAGGCTTTTTCAGGAGACCCCAAAAAAGGCAAGTTTGTTCAACCCTTAACATTGCTTTGTGCAATACAACAAGCCATTCCAACATTTCTGATTGGTCAATCACTTGTAAAAAAAACACCAACACATGGGGACTGATCTAAAGTATACACTTTTGAAAAACCTTTGAAATTCATCAAAATGTGACCTGAGTTTTCGTCGCGATGCCAGTGGTAGAACACTACTGCTGGAATTTTTGGTGCTACCTAGACACGTTTACGTTTTCAAAACATCACACTGTTGTCTCATGACTTGAAAGAGCATACAATTTGAACGTATCATTGCAATGTATTTCCATCATTTTTCCAGTGTGGTGGTTGGGCCGACGCCACAAATGTCGTTACTTACATTTGGCTCATATCAGATTGGTGTATTTAGGCCTTTAAACTTTTGTCTAACATGATTTTGGTGAAACTGAAATTGTATTGCTTACAAATATTTTACATAGTTTAATAATAATAATGTTATTATTAATTCATGTTTATAATATACTTCATTATATTATTCATGTTTGTGAAGAAGCCTTTTGATACAGTGATCTTCGAATAGGGATGATCTATCATTAGAATCCTTAACAATTCTGACCCAATGAAAAAAAAGGTTGGGACAAGACACAAAATAAAGTAATAGGATATAATTCTTTTTTTATTAGATTTTTTCTTTCCAAAGTCCACTGAATGAATGAGCAACTTTGAGATTTTGTTTTTGGATAATCAACATTTTTTTTTTTAACTTAAACTGTGCATAACAGGCACTATTTTCCTTACTAGAAACATCAGTGAGATTTAAAACAACTCTCTCCCCAAAAATTTTGGTCGATGCGAAGCAATGACGCCCGGAGCACAGGAACAACGTCGCTGGCAAAATACCACATTTTAGTCAGCCTAGTTTGTTCAAATGGTCATCAGAAATAACGGCATCTGCATTTGGGCTGTCAGCATCAAAGTGTCCAGATTCATTATTTCTGTTTCACTGCCTTTGAAAAGTAATCAGAATGACCTCGCCAGCCTACATACAGTATATGGGGCACTTGTGGTGGGCTGATTTATGGAAGACACTGGTATAACACTGAAGTCCCCATTAAATGCTGACAACAGATGCCATATAATACACCATCAGTGAAATTATTATTATTTTTTTATGTGCCATTAGATGCCGATTGAACATGATTTCTGAATAATATTCATAGTATTGTTTTTCATTATTATTATTATTGTTATTTCTCTGCAAAAAATTGGGAGACGCAGTAGAAAGACAAATGAAGTCAGCTGTGACGTGTCAAGAGCAGCTTCAAAATAAAGGCATACAAAAGGATGTGTCCATATATTATATACTATGGGAAGTTTTATTTCAAAATTGGCATTCATGACACGTTGGCAGTGTGTTTAACTGTCATGCATTACCAAGCAGAGCATTCTAATTTCGTGATAAAGGAGCTCACAAGGACAAAAAAAACAAAACAAAACAGAAAAACCTAAGTTTCTTTCGTAGTTATACATAATAAATACATATATCAAAGAGTGAATGAAAAATTTGATACAATTATTGAGTGCAATAGCAAGATTTCCCTTTTTTATAGGATAAGACTCTCTCTCTATGAAGCTTAAATTATTGAATGTTTATATTTCCTGGAAATGATCCAAGCCCAAAAACAAATTACTGGAGTGGAAAAGAACGATTGCTTTAATAACCTCGGTTTTCACAAGTAGCAGAACGGATGAGGAAAAATACAAACTAATTGTAGCCATGGACAGGATATTGTTGGCTTTTCCTGAGTTCAGTGAGGCTGGGGAAATGGAGTCATTTATTTCAGTGATGGGGAGCTGCGCTAAATATTAAAACATAATAGAGAGCTGCAGCAGCAGCTTGATCCTTTGTTAATCAGAAGCACCCCTGCTCCCTTTTGAAAAGCCGTCTGGCTCTTTGACACACATTTATCCACGCCTTACAAACTGCACGTATAGTTACACCTTCCCTTCTCATTCTTCAAGCTTGATTGTTGCTCAAATCATTCAAAACAGTGATGATTACTTGAAAGAACATACAGGTCCTTAATAGAATATAATATACCGAACCATGTGTCAAAGTTATTGTTAAATAAATGTCAAAATAAGTGTTCCAGAAATGATGAAACATCTTTTAATTTCTGTCACCGATAAACTTTCTCTTCATTTTGGAAGTGTTCACTGCACACATTTGGAGCATGTTTTTCATTCTCATCCTTTAAACATCTATCAAACTACTGCAGAAAAGATACAAGTGGAATTATTTTGTACTTGCATCACAAATGAGAGATGCTCATGTAGCTTGGTCTCAAGGGAGTTTGTATTCTGTCTCATGTTTTTTGTTTTCTAAAAACACCCGAAACACTGATTAGATAAGGAAAAACAAGTCTATTTTTCTTACAGAAAAGTATCTTGAAGGACGGTGTTTTCTTTGAGTAAAAATGAAGAGTACCAACAGAGTAATTGAATGATAGATGCAAGCATATTAATAAACTCTATAGGAACTAACCACTTGAATACGTAATATAAAGCAGTATACTGTACAGTATGTTGTATTTTGTGCATACAAGTTTAGTTGGTTCTTGCTTGTCATGTGTGCTACCACAACACAGTTTCATAAAATCATCCGTTCGTTAATTTATTTTCTATATCTGCGGTTCTCAAAGTGGGGTATGCGGATAATTTTTAAATTTGTCAAAATGCCTTTAGTGTCTATAATTGCATGTTAACGAGGCGATGAAGCCAGAAAAGCTAAAGCGCCATTTTCATTTTATAATGTTTTTTTTTTTTTTTTTTTTTTTTACTGAAGAACTGGAGATTGACCCGGTTCGTTATAAGGAGGCATGCAAATGTGCAGTTTGTAATGTCTAAACATCAATATAGATGAAAAGTAACAAACTTGTAAATTTGAATCTGTTGGTGAATAAGAAGGGCACTTATTAAATTTCTAAATTTTATAAAAAATATAATAGTTTTTGGGTTTTTTTTTCCACTAATTTTTGCAATGGGGCTCCTTGGAAAATGTGGCTCCCTGACTCCAAAAGGTTTGAGAACCTCTGTTCTACTGTACTCCTCATTAGTGTTGCTGCTGAGCTGGGTCCTATTCCAGCTGATTTTGGTCATGGACATCAGTCACATGTTTTTTGTCTAATTGTACAAACACAATAATCAACAAATAAATCAACACTGTTCAACATTCTCTCGCTCTCACTTTTGAAGGAATTAACTAGACAAGCATGATCTGCCATGATTGAAACCAGGCATTAGAATGCTGAAGACTTGAAAATGGATATTAGCAATATACTGTATGTCTTTTATTCTGCTCGCAAAGAAACATTTGGCTTGCTGAACTGGCCTTCGATAATACTGCCCTCACACAATGTTTTTCCCGTAGCTAGCAGGTCGAACTTTTTTTTTTTTTTTCTGAAAGCAACAGCAGTACCACAGAGAAATACAATCATGTCAAAGCCAAAAGCTATAACGAGCTGCAATTATGGTGGATGCAGAAATTAGGGTTGCATGAGTAAAGCAAAACTCTCATAACAAGCAGAGAAAGGCATAATATACTGAAATGTCAAAACAGTCACATTCAGTATAGCACGTTCAGGTAAAAAAAGATTCATGTGCCAACATACAGTTGCAACACAACATTACATTCATGTCCAAAGTTCAGCAACATTCTGTTAAATTCTGCGACATATTTACAGTTTGAATTTTCCAACAACTAAACTACACCCAAGCAATACCTGCCATTCTATTTTGGGAGCTGAAGGCTCAATTATATTAGAGACTGATTGTTGCTCAATTTGAATTGCAGGGTTAATGAGTCATCACATCTCATTGGGGATTTAGACAATTTACAACCACAATTAGATGATTAAGTTTTATGAAGACACTTTTTGCTGTTTTCATAATGTGGGTATGCAAGTATGCATTTGAATAGGCCGAGGAAAGAAAAAAAACAAACAATGAAAATAAATGTGACAATAATCTCAGTCCGACTGATGGGTTGAGCTCGCATTCCCATATTCTTTCTCACTATCGCAAAACCTTGACTTAAAAGGGTGAAACTTTGTGATGGAAGCTATTTCAGTTTTGCGGGACTGAATACTGATGGGCCAGATTACCAGTAGATGTTGAAAATCAATCCAGTTGAAGAATGTGTGTGCCTGAGCCAGTGTGGTGGCCAAGCTTTTTCTGATGCTCCTCAGCAGCTACACGTGAGAAGCGTTCCTAAAAGATGCATCTGCATTCCCAGGCTGGCCCACCAAACGCGATGATGAACCCTAAGAACTCGGCAAATTTACATATTTAGCAGTGGGTAAGCACCTGTGCATAATCAACAGTGTCACCTACTGCAAAAAGATACTGTGAAACAAGAAGAGCGTTCAAATGACATAAGAGGTCAAAAGAGGTCTTAGGATTAGTGATCATAAATTATATGAATAAACTATCATACGAATAGCAAACAGACACCTTCTCTTTCAATTTCTTCAAGTAATGATGGCCACTTGCTTCTTTTAGGTTAACTGATTGGATCTTGTTCTTGATTGGTTCTGTTGTTCATAATGTTGTTGTTCTGTATTTGCAAAATTGTCCAATTGGGCTGTCGGCTGTGTATTTACCTTACTCCTGCACAACACAACGGATGGTCCCAAGCCCATTTTTAAATCAGGAAATTCCGCTAATTAACCCTGATAAGTCAAACAGTTGAAGTTGAAAACCCTTTCCATTGACTACCTCTTCAATCTTACCAAGGGAATGCCAAGAATGTGCAAAACAGTAATCAGAACAAAGGCTATTTTGAGGGAACTATCTCACCTGTTAAGTATAAGTCCACCCCCACTTTTTTACTTCAAATTGGGTGAATTTGACAAAAAAGCGAGTCTACCCCTGATATTAGTGGTTACGCATATCATGGCTGTCCAATTATTATTATTATTATTATTATTATTATTATGTTTGTTATTAAAATGACAACAATACGGTACTTTTAGACGCATTTCTTCATCGTATATCAAATAATATACTGTTGCGGTTATGGGGTGGGGGTAGGGGTGGAAAGGAGACAAGCGCGAGGCAATGTGTGTGCATGCGCGTAGACGCAAATACAGAAACTACTGCAGCAACGATAAAACCATTTCATCCATTCATCCAACCATTTTCTAGAGCAGCTTATCCTCAAAAGGCTCGCAGGCCTGCTGCTACTTATTCCAGCTGGCTTGGGGCAGTAGGCGGGGGACACCCTGAATTGGTTGCCGGCCAGTTGCAGAGACGGACAACCATTCATGCGCCTAATCATACCTAAGGACAATTTAGAATGTCCAATACAGCTAGCTACCAGGCATGTTTTATGGTGAGTGGGAGGAACGCGGAGTGCCTGGACAGAACCCACATGGGCTCGGGGAGAACATTCGAACTCCACACAAGGCCAAAGCAAGGTGAATTTGAACTCGGGTCCCTATAACTGTGAGGCGGATGTGCTATTCACTGCGCCACTGAGACACCCCTTCAATGATTTTCAATGAAGTTTCAACAATTTTCTTTTTTTTTTACACAGTTGAATGTGAATGAATCTAAAAGCCCTCAAAGTCATTTTCGCTATCTGATACGCCAAATAGCTCCTCCCATTTAAATCCCGGACGTCCTCTCCTTCCTCCTCGTCATTTACACAAACGTCGTCGTTACTCTTCTACGGGTTTTCTCCCCCCACTCGCCGACTTCCATGCCGGCTTGTTCAAGCACGCATTCAAGGGCTGATGGAGACAAGTCAATGCGTCTTTTCCTTTTAATAGTGCGTCAAAGTCCACCGAAACTTTTTTTTTCACCAGCCTCATTGTTGACAAAGAGGCAATAAGGAGAAACTTAACGAAAATGCACTTGAAAGTGCAAACATGCTAAAATGGATGGATACTATATTGAATTAGTGGTATATATAACCATTTTAAGCCTTGTAAATGACATTATATTATATAGATACATATACAGTATATGCATTATTTAGACTGGTTGCCAGGCAATCACATTGTGATGGGTTATCGTTTTTGTTTTATTTAACGTACTGATCCGCCCAAACATACGGATTGCTTAAAGCTTAAAAATAACTTTCAGCACTTCTAGAGAATCTGAGCAAACCATGAAATGCTTGCTAAGATCAAAGGATTGAAATTCATTAGATGCTGAAAGCTGTGCATCTGTGGTCACCATTCTTGCAAATATGATTTCTTTAAGGTTTGTCTTTAATCCTGTCTTCAGCATTCACTCGTAATGAATGATGAACTGATTAAATGGTGGTTCAAGGCTTCTCTGACCTCTCGTATGATGCCTCCTTATTAATCCGACATGCCTGAGGGAAATTTCATCCGATCTTGCATGGACTGTCTCCTAGATCCAAGGATGAAGTGATTGGCCGTCAACATCGCTGTGACCTTACAAAAGATGTTTTTGATCATACCCAAAATTGAAACTTTGATAAGGACAAAGGCCTCAGATAAATTTTAATGGGATGATATGAGAAACTGTTGAAGCCTATTATAATTTCTAAAGGAAAGAGGTCAATTTTACTATGACTTTATAACAGACTGGAATCAATGCCAGTGCACAGGAACGTAAGAGGAAGGATCACCATGACAACCAGAATGTTTTTGTGTGTGTGCGCGTGTGTGTGTGTGAAAACAAATCATGCAATCGATTTTCAATGTATGCGTGCTAAATAGGGGGCAAGTTCCTTTCATTTAGTCATGGAGCTCATTAATACATTCCACTAAAGTTTTAGTCCTTTTCCAATTTCCTACTATGCATGTTTTGTGCATGTGCAATTTCTTAAAAATGTACATCAGGTGAAAAGCACCAGCTAGCAAAGATAATAACTGCTAATACACCTGTATTTCATTTAGTTGAGTGACACCCCATACTTTACAGACTTGTACCATGAATTTTCATGTGTTTATGTGTGGAAATAGACAAGAATGAAAACCTCTCATTAGTATGCATGAGCCCCATTAAATATTCACTCATCAACTCTACATTTCATTTGGATTCCCTTTACAGTGGTACAAATCACTGGTAATGAACTGTGCTGACATTTTCTAATCCGCAAAGCGCTTCCTATTTGGGGAGGTTTACCCAGCTTGCCAGAGTCTTACTGCAATCAGTTCAAATATTTGACACACACACACACACATATATATATATATATATATATATATATATATATATATATATATATATATATATATATATATATATATGCTGTATATATGAACATAAAAATCTACTGTCATCCTTGAACACTTGTGTGGGCATTGATGGTACGGTTTTTTAAATCATACCTCTCAGACAGGAGCTTCTCTGTCCATCTGGAGCAATATGCCTCAGACGCGTCCACTTTGAACTATGGGGTGCCCCAGGGTTCTATTTTGGCCCCTCCCCTTTTCTCCATTTATATGTTGCCTTTGGGATCTATTTTTAGAAAACACAATGTATGAGACATTGCGTTCTAAAAATAGATCCCATTGTTTTGCTGGTAATATGCATATCTATCTGCCATTAAAAATAGATGATTTATCCTCTGTCCAGGTCCTACTGCCTTCTACCAGGTCTTGGATGGAAGGAAATTTTCCTTCCAAAGCAAAACTGAGAATTTTATTTGGCCAAATAAATCTCTTGGATGTCTATGACAGTGCCATTGGGAGTCTAAAGTCTCACTGTCATCCTTTTGCAAGGAACCTTGGTTTTATTTTAGACAGTGATTTCAAATTTGACAAGCAAATAAGCTCAATATTCAAAACAAGCTTTTTTCAGTTGAGACTTATCAAAAGTAAGGGCATATCTCCCCACAAAAAATTGAAAAATGTATCCATGCTTTTGTTACAGCACGCTTGGACTATTGTCATTCTTTGTTTATTGGTCTCAACTAGTCAGTACTCCACCGGTTACAAATTGTGCAAAACGCAGCTGCTCGTTCGCTGAGTAGGAAAAAAAGCACGATCATATTAGTCCTGTCATTGTATCCTTGCACTGGCTGCCCATTCGCTTTAGGATATGGTTTAAAGTTTTTTTGATTGTTTTTAAATGTTTAAATGGTTTGGCACCGTTATATCTGTCAGAGCTTGTTCAGTTTCGCATGACAACCAGGACACTTGGAAGTCCCTCGGTGACCCAGCCTTCTCTGTGTCTGCACCCAAGTAATGAAACAGCTTACCTTTTCAAGTTAGGCCTGCTCGGTCAGTTGAACAATTTGAACATTTTAAAATGCTGCTAAAAACGATCTCTTCTTTATGGCATTCACTCCACACTAGACGTTATCTTGGGTCTGTCTGCCCCCCCCCCCCCGATATATATATATATATATATATATATATATATATATATATATACAGTGGTACCTCGGTACTCGACCGCCTCTATACTCGACCAAATCGGTGCTCGACCAAAAAATTCAAGTAGGTAATGCATCGAACCTCGAACAGATTTTCGGTTCTCGACTAGCCGAGCCGAGCCGAGCCGAGCCGAGCCGAGCCGACCCGAACGCGCTCCTCGGCCCTTCTCGGCCAGCGGGTAAGCGCCAGTTCAACTCAGACCGCCAGCGGAGTAAGACGTTTGTTCGAGTATTTCTTCCCGGATTTAAACTTTTTCGTGTTGCTCTAGCCCTTAATAATGGGTCCAAAGAAAGACAGTGATAAGGGGAAGGCAAAGAGGAAAACAATGAGGACCACTATTGAACCGAAGAAGGAAATTATAGCAAAATATGAACGTGGTGTACGAGTGTCCGACCTCGCGTCGCAGTTAGCTAGCGTCATCATGGAAGGAGTAACTCCTTCCCATCCTCTCCACATCCATTCCTGTATGCCATCAACCACTCTCCAAAACGTAAGTAAATTATACAAAATGGTTTATAATGCTTTATTTATCTTTATCTTTATCTTTATCATGTACTGCTTGTGCACATTTACTTGTGCACACATACTTTCCATTATTTCTTATGGGAAAATTGGTTTCGGTGTTCGAACAAATCGGTGCTCGACCACCACCTCAGAACGGATTATGGTCGAGTACCGAGGTACCACTGTATATATATATATATATATATATATATATATATATATATATATATACAGTTGGCCCCCAGCTTACGAACACCCTGATTTACGAACAATTCGCCTTACGAGCGTGGATCACGGAGATTTTTGTCCCCCACTTACGAACAAACCTTTCGCCTTACGAGCAATCCGATATGCCGGCCATTAAGTATGTGAATATGTTTCTCGCCTAACTGCGTCAACAAAATCAGAAGATGCGTCATTTAAACCTTCAGTAGATACTTGTGGCAGTAACGTGAACGCTATTGGTCTTACAACGTCACAGTGACTGTCTCAGTCACGGTGTGTAAATATATTACCATTTAAGTGTAGTGTTTGTACAGCTAAAGGGAAAAACAGCTGACATGAAATTAAATGTGCAGATTGCAGGACAAAGAATTGTCATTGGTTTAAATGTGTTTTTTTTTTTAATTAATTGTCAATACATTCCAACCGTTTAAAAAAAAGTGCGAATAAGTATCAGTCAGTCACGGAGATGCCAATATGATATTGGTCGATTAAGGTCACCCGGTCTCACTCACGGAGATGCTATTGGCCGGCGTCACACGTCAATCACAGAAGTGCCGATATGCTATTGGCCGAACGCCTTTATCTAGCTTGATGGCACAGCTGGTTGGGATGGAAGGAAGGAGAGAAAATGAGTGAAAAACGGAAGGGAGGAATGTTGTGAAGACTTTGCAAACTTTATCTGTTAGACATAGCTTCCAAAATTACTAGCAGCGGTAAAGGAAGAAATAAGAGGATGATGTTTTAGTATCTCCGTGATTAGCACCCTGACTGAAAGAGTTACTGTGACACTGTAAGACCAATAGCATATCTACTTCGCCGTGTTGACTCAGAGAGATAGTCTCTGCTCCCCTCCGCTTCCACCCAGCTCAAGTCACGTCATTCCAAAGGTAAAAGTCAATTTTCCTTTGTACTTATTATTTAATGCAAATTTACAGTAGATAATGTCACTCAATTTTAATATATGTGTACAGTCGTGGTGTTTTTACCTAGGGCTTTTGCGCGCGTTGCCTAGGGCTTTTGCGCGCGTTGCACGCATTCACGAATTAACATGGGTTTGGATTGCCCGTTTACGAGCAGTTCGATATACGAGCGTACCCGCTGAACGGATTAAGTTCGTAACCCGGGGGCCCACTGTATATATATATATATATATATATATATAGCTCTATATATCGTATTTTTTTAATTAAATGTTCTCAGTTAAAATCATTTTATAATCATTGGCTAATTTCTATTAATCAAGGTTTTTTTGTTTCTAATATATTATCACCTGCTACTTTGTTTGTTGCAATTCATCAAATTTAGAAAATACTCCAGAGTGAACATGACATGTTTTAAAGGAAACATGCTATTTTTGCATAATTTTAAACCGTTCCCCTGTGTATTAACAGAAACGTTAGAAGCAACACGTATGGCATTGCATTATCATGACAACCACACAACTTAAATCCCAAGAGAATGCTTAAACAATGTCTCCCAGACACAGCACAGCGGAAATGTGCAGCCTGATATGTTTGCACCCAGAGGAAGAGGACCCAAAAAGAGAGTGGCAGGTATTGTATGGCTGTGGTTTAGTTGTTGGGATAGTCAAGCTGCCGATGCATCAACGAGATTAACATAAAGCAGCACTTTGTAATTTTGCCCATTAATCAAATATGTTAGTTAAAAAATAAACTTCATAACTTCGTAACTCAATTTCACAAAAGCCTGATGTCTGGGTATGTTTACAAGACCTATTGAAGCAAAGCAAGTGACATTTGAGCATGAGTCAAGGCTGTTTATTGCTGCACATTACATTGCAGCATATACTGTATTTCTGTCAGTTCAATATTAAGCGACATTACAGAACCTACACTTTATAGTGTTTTTACATCCATAAAATAAAGTTGCAAAAATGTTTTGGGGGGGTTGAATTCGGCAAGCTCATAGTGCACAAAAATGACATTTGGTTATAAATGGGACTGTGACAAATCTATTTAATATTTGACATTCAAATTAAGGCGCTTTTTTTGGTGACTAGAAGCATGCACTCTCTTCTTTCATTAATAAAACACATTCAGGTATGCATCACATCCATTGGCAGCTTCACTTTTGCTTATTTGATCGTGTTTAGAGATGTTGGTTATTGGGACTGACACGATCCTCGAGTCGAAAACTCAATCAAGATCTGGACATAGCAATGAATCAACCTCCAATATGGTGGCGCGTGACGTCACATGAAAACTGTTTAGCTGGCCTTAGTAGGAGGGAAACTGACTCCAGGTAGAGGAACCACAGTTGTTTCAATTATACGTGTACGCCAGTGTATGCGTGCATGGTGTGTGGGTGTGTGTATGTGTGTGTCTCCTGCATGATCATAAATCTTGACATGCTGAGTTTGTGAGTGACTTTGCTTCTTTTTTCCCTGTCAGGTTGCTCTTATCTTTGCAGCCCAGAGGCCACAGGAATTATCAGGCATGCATTGATCCATGCAGGTCACAGACAAACCCAGGTGCTGCTCTCTGACAGCTGGTCTACTAAGTCTGTACACAACCACCAAGATTTTTACTGTATCAAAAAAAAAAAAGAAAAAAGAAGTCAAATATTGACTCAATTCCCCTGGCCACACTTCAGTGGAGGTTTCTGGAGACTGTATCACACATGAGCCGGCAAAGTACTTCCACAAGCTTGCTGGGCTAAGTAAACTGGGTCTACTACGTTCCCACACGAGAAAATCTCCTTTGCGCTGTTCTCATTTGCCCTTTGAACACATGCAATTACACTCAGTCTGTCCATAATGCCCATGTGGACTCATTATTTCACTGAAACATATACGAGACATTTTTCACCATGCAACATGAAAACGGTTAGGTTTTCATCTCAATAAAGGAATGTTGCACACTCAAGTACTTTACCCAGCGCTTGGGAGAAACATTCCAAAAATAAAACATTTATTTTTCTCTTATATTATTCATCTGATGAAAATTTTCCAGAAGATGATTTTGTAAAATAGGGTTATTCTTATGGTATCCCTAATCTCATCAAACGCTAAACCTTACACTGGAGTGCATCTATGCACAATGTATATATTTAGAATCCATGATATCAATTTGAAAATTTTGGAAGGCACTGAACAAATTAAAAACTGAACAGTTCAGCTGTGATATAATTCAACGCCTGTGCAATGGACAGATTTGTGCAGTGTATGATAAACTCTTGTCCTACGGACAGAATTTGCTACCTCAGCTGTAGATCTCTGATGAAAGTTTCGAGCATAGTTGTCGAACTCCAGTCCTTGAGGGCCGGTAACCTGCTTGTTTTACACTTTTCTCTGGCCAACACACCTGATTCAAATTATTAACGCGTGATTCAAATGATTAGCTTATTAGCCAGCTCTGCAGGAGCTTCAAAATGATCGTAATCATTTGAATCAGGTGTATTTGAGAAAGAACGTTTGAAAACATGCAGGTTACCGGCCCTCAAGGAATGGAGTTTGACACTTGGGGTTTAGAAGGACGGCCGGGTAAATTTGCAGTGGTTTGATTCCATTTCATTATGATTGCTTGCACAGTGTTCCTTGAGATGTTTAAAGCTTAGGGTTAGCTCAAATAATTAATATAATAATAATATTGCATGTCCCGCTTTTCTTTCTTTCTTTTTTTATAAGCTAAACAAGTTTAAAAAGCCTATAACATGATATTTGAGACTTTCCACAGTGTGCTATGTGTACATATATTACATTTGTCAAAAGGCAATTTTATTCTTATTAAATTTAAGTTTTATGATACCAGTGTTTCCACCCAGAATGTAAAACTTCTTGTTTGCAAAGACCACAACTCTTACTGTGTGCCTGCCTCGCCCGCTTCATGACGCGTTCAATGCTGACATGCCACGAAAGATCCAGCCACCCATCATCTTGAGTCAAGACCATTCATCCTCACAAGGCTTGTGGCTGATGGTGACTATTCCAACAGTGTGAACAGGACCAAAAATAGGCGTTTCACTATCATTAAATGCAAAGAGGTGTGTATACATCGCTCTCAATAACACACGTTCCTCCTATCAAACCACTCCCTGTGGGAACCCTGTATCCATAGAAAGAGTTCCGCCCGCGGGTGAATGATTTACTACTGATGTTCATTGTCCAGCTGTGTGCTCATAAACACACATTTTGGCCGGAACCAAAACACAGAGGAGAAGACACACAGAAGGAGGTCTTCTCTTGCACAGGCGGTACGGGGAGGTGTAAGGGAGGTACAAATTGCTCCTATCGTCATAAGTGCACTTCAAGCTATCTGCACAGGTGGGCTGGTGAAGTACAAAATAAGCAAAGAATGCTTCGAAATGCATCAATGATGAGAAAATAACACCGCGGGAGCATCTGGTGTGAGAAATCAACATTGAAACATGGTTGAAATATAAAACAAAAACAAAAGAGACTTTTAATGTTATTGCCCATTCAAAATATCCAATACATTTTGTTTCACTTCATGATTGTGTCCCACAAAAAAAAAAAGAAATTTCATATCTTTAAGTTTGAAGCCTAAAATGTGACAAAAGGTTAAAACGTTTGAGGAGACCAACTACTTTTGCAAGACACTGTGAGGTAGCAAAATAAGCCAGTGCATTTTTCTATTAAGAAATATAGTCACTGAAAGTAGGAGAAAGCCACTAAGAAATTGTTTTAGTTTACTTGTTTGCTACAAATAGATGAGACTAAATGAAACGGAGAGTGACAGTATAGAATGTTAACTTCCAATTTGACCGTCAGTCTGCAATGGTATTAACAGGATTTATGGGAGCCCAATGATGGGCTTCACAAGGAGAATTAAAGTATGACCTCTGCACATATGCTGCAATTTGTGTCAATGTCAACTTCTTGTCTGGCTTTTCGTCCTCTCTTTTACAAGAGAATGGATGTATCACCATACCTCTATGTTGCACAGGCCTGATTTATGTCTTTAGTGAAGGAGGAGGGCAGATGGAGGAGGAGGTGGAGATCTATATACAAGGGCCGATAAAGATAGTCACCTAAAGAGAGATGGGCCCCGATAGCATTGCGTCTGCTTTGGCAGGGGCAATGAACCGGGCTTGGTTTCATCAGCAAAGCGAGAGTGGCATGGGAAGGAGAACAATAAAAAGTACTCAGCACACAGCCAAACTTTTCCAATCAATGCACTCTCTCATGGAGACAGGGTGAAATTAATTCTCGCCTGAAGGGTAGATGGGGGGTGGGGCTATACTGGAGCGTAAGAGCTGTTGACAAATACTCTTTATCCTCAGGTCAATGAGGATGGGGGAATAAAATGACGGATGAAAGAGGGAAAGAGGTGGGAGGCAGAAGAGGAAACAGTTGTGAAGAATGAAACAGCAGGCGGAATCGCAAGGGGGAGGGAAAGTGGAGAGCAAGTTCAAGAGGGAAATAAATGTACTGAGACTCTCTTTAGCTCCGATGACAGTGTGGTGTCACTGGGATATCTGACATGAATGAACCCCTCACTGCTGCGACACGCACGCATTAGCCTCTGAGCAGAAAAATCCTAATTATGCTGCCCTCCACCTGAACACGTCCACCTTTTTTCACTTTCCTTCAGCTATCCATCCTCAGGTAGTCCACCTCTGAATCCCATTTTGCTCCACACTGACCTTTCAATATCACCTCAGGACACATGAATAGCGGCCAGTTGCGACTCCACTAGATTACTTTAGAATTTTAAAAAGGTCTCGTGTTTTTTGCGGCATAGCAATTCGAATGAGCAAATATTTGAGCTCGCTTAATATTGACATTTTGTCACGAGCTGTGAGCGTTAGGGACGGTGGTGACCAGTTCAGAGAAAGTAGCAGGGTGACACCACAGAATGACACATTTCAGTACAAACAGGGACATGCCCCAGTAGCCTAAATGTGAACAGGTGGGATCTCCGTTTGCTGTGTAGTTTTACAAATTACGTGAAAATAAGTTGATTTTTCTTTTGAAAATGTAACCTCTAGTTTTGTAAAAGCAAAAAGGGTACTTTTTTCAAGAGTGAGCAATTATTTGAATCCAGGCATTTTTATTGTTTTTTTTTTATGGAAGGATACAATGGATGAGATGGACAAAAAAAAAAAGCAATGGTGAAAATCATCACCAGAAGCATCACCAGAAGATAATCACACTCATCAAGCACTCACTCAAATTGCTCTCATCATTGCCATGCACACACCTCAAATACTTTTGTTGCTTTTTTGTTTGTTTGTGTTTGTGTGTATGTGTGTGTTTTGCTTCCAAAAACAACAAATATTATTTCTCTTGTGGAACAGCACAATGGACAACTGCTTAGCACATCCTTCTCACCATTTAGAAGTCATTGTCCGTTTGTTGCATGTTATCCCTGTGCTTGTGTGGGTTTTCGCAACACCCTCCCACGTTCTAACAACATGCATGTTCGGTTCAACAAAGAATTTGAATTGTACTGAATTGTGAATAGTTATTAGTCTATATGTATTCTGCGACTGGCAGAATACATATAGACCCCCCCCCCCCCCCCCCCCCCCCTCACCCCGCGCGTCGACCACAATGAGCCTAGGCAATCTATAAAATGGATTGATGGACATTTTCCTGGCTAAATATGGAGAGCTTTTATTCCCCCACTTGCTAGGCATGAATTTGAGTGTGCATAGTTGTCAACATGTACTCTACCTCGCCTCACACTTCTACTTCTAGATCAATTTTTGTGCGAAGGCACGGGTCTGGCGAAGTGCAAGGCGGGGGCCGAACCGAGATTTGGCAATTTGGTAGCTCTGTTAGAGGCGGTGAGCAGCCGGCTACCATCACGGAATCAACATATCCCTGTAAATGGCTTGCACCTGACTCGTACGGACCGTGCAGATGGAGGAAAATGTTGACGCGCGCAAAGCATATGGAATTGCAGGTAGCCCTCCGGGAGAAAGTGTTTAATTGGCCCGGGAGGAAGTCACAGCTATTGTGAATGAGTCCTCCCAAGGCACTCAGAGAAGTGCGAATGTTCATTGAGGTTACACGGAGGGTCAAGCGCAAGCTATCGGAGCTCTCTCTGTGAACTTTTCAGTACAGCCACGCATTTAAGCCAGGAAAGGGTTGGTTGCATGCAGGCTGCCAAATCTCCTGTGATGACATGGGCCATATAGTTTAAAATTATTACGCATATAAACCAATGTAATAAGGGTGAATAAAAAGTGTGTCATTGAATTTACTCTGTCAGGTTGATGCAAAAAGGAGAGTGCATCTTTGTGGGCTCGAATGTCCAATTCCCATTCAATGACAACATTTGCCCTCATTCTCTTGAAATGCAGCACGGAGAGGAGTGCAGCACAGCAGTCTGTGTTTTCCGAAAATACTCATGTGCAGAGGAACTGCAAGATGTTCTCCCAATACGAAAGGTGCTCGTTTGCCTGTAGTTGATGGCACCCACACCCCCAAGAAATATTTTTCAGATGATTATGACTATTTGTTCAATCAGTTCAATCACACGCACATGCCCATTATTATTATTATTATTATTATTATTATTATTATTATTATTATTGAGGCAAAGCGGGGTCTGCCAAAATCCCAAACACGACATGCTAGACCAGCGCTGTCACAAAATTTAGGATGCACCACTTTTTAAGCGCTGTTACCAAAATGTCATATGTGCTGGGGGAGTGGCCTGTCCGCGGGCAGGCCCAGAAATGTTAAATGCCATTTACCAAATTCCCAAACACGGAGACATAGAATTGTACCGGCATGAAATTGAAGATGCGCTGGTATTTAGACTGAGCAAATCTAAGTCCCCCGTATAAAATTAGAGCCCCTTGGGTCATCTGTGATAGACTTTAGCTCATCCTCAAGCCCAATCAAAGTAAGCGAGAGAGAAAATGGGCAGACGGTCATCTTTAATTAATTGCTTTCTTTAACATCTTTGCTGAGCACTGGAATTTCTCAGCATTCACATGCAAACTGAAAAGAAAAATTCACTTTAGCTGTCATTTTTATTAGGTTCTTTTATCAGTGAAGCAATATATTTTACTCATACAAGGGGGATTAGTTTATCATAACTTTGTAAATGTTGCTTAATTTGGAGCACACTGGATATAACTATTAACTATGACTATGACTATGGATATAAAATTACAGTTTAAGTGGAAAAATTTACACATCTAGCAGTCAGAGATGATTCATTTAATCTATTTAAAAGAACGTCCCAGCTCGTTTTTTGGGGGGGATTTAACACGTTTTCAGAGTAACACAGCAATAAACTGGACTCCACTAATCAATCAGTTCCTAAGCATAAACCCTTTTTTCCCTTTTAACTGAGCTTATCACATTTTATCCAGCTGTATGGTTTCCTTTTGTTTCATTATCTTTTCATTTTAAAACAATGACATTTAACATATTATTCTTTTGTCATTTCCAGCTGTGTATCTTTTTGTCTTGTCTTCTGGAGAATCTAATTGTCCTCAGTGACTTCAGTCTCACACTTACATTGACTACTTTGTGAGACTCAATTAAAGCGAGTGTATGCAGGGAGAGGATTAACAACACAAACCCAGACACGCAATGCCCATGAGGCTCAATTTATCTTAAAGAACCCTTAGTCTATCTGACAAAAAGCTATGATTGACACATCTAACCTTCAGTCCGATGTAATCTTCATCTTTAGCACTCAGACATCTAATTAATTAGGGGTATCTCATTTCCTCACTAATGCAAGTGGGCAGAAGCATGATGGAATCGGGAGACCTGGGAGTAGGGGGGGGATGCTGAAGAGGGGTCCCATATTTCATCAGTGCCTGTCCACCTTGTTCATTTGGGGGAAAGAACAAAAGAGCGTAAGGTGTTTGAGTTCACAGTCATTTTGTATTGATTAGGAATGACAAAGCTCTGGCAAGTTGCCATAACAGCTCAGAGACATTAAAAAAATACCCTGCCGTGGAATACCTGAGCAATGACCTCAAGCGTAATTTTCTTTTCCTCACATATGAGTTAAAAGTACTATTTATTTAAGGTATACAATAATAAATGTATAGTTATTACTTATGTGACTAGTATTCCGACAATGAAAGTTAACAGAAATAACAAAAAATCGCTTCCTGCAGAGATCATTTAGTCTGCATTGTATATTTGTGGGTTAACACCTCTCTAAATGGACTGCAGCGAGGGGCGGGAAACAAACTCGAGTCAGATTAAAAGACTAAAATTAACTTTTTCTTCTCTAAGAGGTATTTTATAAAATCTGATGTGTTTCTTTAACTCAAATGGTTTGAGGAAACATCACAATTTTAGATTAATAATTGTTAGAATAGTTGCATATGAGTTATCCGATATTTGTTATGCAATCAGTTAGTATGTTTGTTACGTGATCAGTATGTTGGTAGATTAGGATGAATGTTTTCTGTTACTGTTGGTTGTGAAGAAGAGGAATTGACGTGCCTCCCGGGGTTTTTGTGACCAGACCACTTGCGCATGCTGTTCCTGAGGAAGGAGATGATGACATGAACTCTAAACTGCATTCCTCACCATCGTAAGCCAATTGTTTACCTTATTGCCAAATGTCTCCCCCAATCCTTAAGGGCAGCAATGACTTTTGTACCTAGGGACCTCATAAAAGAGAGGGTACGGATAGGCTGTTTCAGAGCATTGTACTTGAGCAGTCCTTCTCCGTTCTGCTCATGCATGAGAAAGAAAAATATGCCTTTTCTCCTTCTTTGCGTATGGTTTCTCACAAATCTCTAACAGGTGAATCTGACAATAATGTAACCCACACAAAAAATATTTGAAGTGCAAATAACTCAAATATGGATTACATATGATTTAGACTTCCTTGATTATGGCTCACAAACAATAGTAACATTGGAAATCTCAGATGTACCTTTGACATACTCCAAATTATTTAACAGGGTTTTCCCATTCCTTTCCTGATGACACATCATCAGTGAGAGTTCAGTTTCTTGCCCAAGGACAAAAGCATGTGGACACAAAGGCCCAGGCTCAAACCCACAACCTTCAATTTGGGAGATAATCGATCACTCTACCAGTTGGACCATGACATGTTGATAGGCTGATGTGCTGATAGCGGGTGTTCACACGATTGTGAGCACTTTTCAGCAAGCTGTATCAACCCTTCCACCATACTTGATGCCTTGTTTGCTGTTCCACAACACCTTGTAGAGGGGAAGAAACATTTTCTTCACTAATCTTTCCTCAACCACTTAAAGAGGCAAACTCTGTCCATGCAGAGATTTTAGTCAACCGGTTATGCAGTCCTGCAATTGGCTAGCAACAATAAAAGTATCACTGGCCTGCTGCCCAAAGTCTGCTGTGATAGGCACCAGCAAGCCGGTGATACTAGTGAGGATAAGCCGCAAGGGAAAATGGATGGCTCGAGGATCGGTTATGCAGTTTCCATCCGTTAATCATAATAAGGTGAAAGAAAGAGTTTATGAAGTGAAGTACACATCAAATTCGCTATAATGAAATCTTATCACCGTGTTCTCCGTGCCATGTTATTTGCATATAAATGATATAATAAGTGTGTCCACTACCGAGAAGGAGTAAATATTTCTCTGTCTTCTTTGTTCCGCTGTTGTGACATGAGAAAACAAGATGCAAATTGAAGAGAGCCAGGCGTCCTTATGTGACGACTGACATTCAATTATATGCGGGAGGATCAGATTAGAAGGTTGTGTGGAAATGCTTGAAAACAACATTTTGCAAAGCGGTTACTGTGAAGCCAGACACCGATGTAATTTGAATGGCTCTTTGTGCCCCGCATTGAAAGGCGCTGCTGCTCTGTATGGACTCATAATGCTTTGACCTGCAGAGTAATTGGATGCTCAGAACGTAGTGTTGACACAGAAGGGAGAGTTCAGAATGACACACATAAAAGATATGGCAGGCAAAATTAAACTAAACAGAAGAACAATGGGCACCAATCACTGAGTTAGTGACACATTTTCCTGACATACTTTTACAAAGATAAAATGACACTTATTATGAATACAGAGAACCTGTTAAGTACGTTGAGATCTTGTTAAAATATTTTTCTATTTTTTTTGTTTCACTGCTGGACAAGGTGCGTTGTTGTCGATGGCGGTGCCACTAAGTAGAGAGGAGTGTCATGCATATTCGAAGCTCAAAGTCGGCACTTGGAATATGATTTACAATAGCTGACAACTGCAATTTCAGCATTTCAATCTTTTAATTGACAACTACTGCTTCAGTTGAGTTGGTTAAGTTATTTCCAGTATGTTACCTTGATGTCAAAACTTGACATCACTTTGGTAGAGTGTTTGGGTTTTCGCTCTCAAAACAGCACTGATTTAGTCATCATGGAAAATTTTGAGTATATACCCATTTCGGAACAAATGGATGGATGGATGGATGGATGGATAGATTAAATGAACATAATTGAATTATTTAATTTCAATTTCTGTTCAGCAACAAGAGAAAAAAATGGACTTTTAACCACATAGTCATTCATAAGCACATTTATGCACCAAAGTCCCAGCAGGACAGGTGGCAACAAAGTGTCCCCGCTAGCTATGCATCAGACTCAAATAAGTCCGTCCTGCTCCCTGAGGTCTCGGCATTAATGAGGCAGCAGCGTTCGTAATGATATCTCAGCTTCTCTCGTCCATTAATTTTTATCTTCATGTAGCCACATAATGCGGAAACCTAAAGTTCCATTACACCCTTGAAAGATGGAGGCTGGTCTGATTGCCCTGTCTGTTTTTCACTGATACACACACACACACACACACACAGCCACACACACAGTGACAAACAGCTATTATGTCATTTGCTGGTTTCTCACTCTCTGCAAATTCAAGAAAACGTGCTAGTGCTACACGATATGGTAGTATATCATTTTTTATCTTCTTACTGTCCTACAAAAATGCACAGCTATTATTGACATTTGACTTGACCATGACTTAACCAGAAACAAGATGACTGCGGTGCGTTAAAAAAAGAAAATAAAAAAGATAATTTACTGTACACCAGTCATTTTTAGTTTATGTAAAAGATGATTTTAACATTGCATGTGCACTTAAGTCGTTATTCTACACAGGATGTTTTCGTGTGGCAGTGAAGACAGCGGATGTTGTATTCTTGTCATGATTAATTTAATATTACAAACATTCACCAGACGTTTGCCTGCACTGTTCTTTTGACAAGGAAATGTTCAACTTGCCTTGTGAAATAAATTATTATACATAACTGAGGGTGACCATTTGGAGAAAGTTTTTAGAAAAGTTTTATAATCTATATTTCAAAATAAAAAAGATGTGGTAGTATGGTGGTGTATGATATGGATCTATGTGTAAGAAGTAAAGACCCCAGGATTCCATGTATACAAATGGTGAAAAATGTTATGTACATAAAGGTCAAAAGTTAAAATAATCAGCAAAAATTGGCCATGGCTATTTGGCCGATGTTTAAAGGATTAGAATTTGCTGTTTAATTTACACATATACAGAGGTGGGCAGTTTGTTTTGTACTCATGTTTTGCCAGCAACCTGCCAAATGATGAAAACAGTTTAAAAATGACAGACTAGCACCGACAGAACACTAAATTTTGTCCAGCATTTTAATACTGACACATTCCTCTATGTTTTTGACATAAATCCATTCATGCAGCCATTTTCTAGAGCTGTTAATCCTTGCCTTTGCCACACCTCATAAGGAGAGAGACAGTTTTTGTACAAAAAAATGGGGATCTGTCATACTGTCACGATAAACTGCCCCTGTCAAAAACTGGGCAAGCACAAACAAATTTTGTTATGTCTTATGGACATACTAAATATTCTAATTATGTATTTAAAAAAAAAAGATAAAAATGCATTATTAGTTTTGCTATTTTATATATATATATATATATATATATATATATATATATATATATATATATATATATATATATATATATATATATATATATATATATATATATATATGAGATCATGTTTGCAGCCAGAAATTTTTTTGAACATTTATTCACAACAGGGGACTTTTCACAGGAGCAGATCTGGTATGCAAATAAATCCATCCAACTAGCCCAAATTGAAAAAAAGAAAAGAAAAAGAAAGAAATTGTGACATCTACAAGAAGCATTCATTTTCATACTTCAACATAGGTTTATCAATTTTTCGCATTATGTTTTTCACTTTGCTTCATCGATCTTTCATCTTTATTACTTTTATCTTGTCTTCAAGTGTTAGACTTGGCTCTGCGTAATTCCATGCTTCAACCTGACGTCATTTTGACAAACCACGCCCCTCCGTGCAGTTTCCGTGCAGCCCTATGCGTACCTTCCGGAATGTCTTTACTTTAACCCATACACATGTGTAATTTCCCTAAGGAATGTGTGACGCACCACCGCGCAGTGCGACGAACTGGAGATACATGCACTGGGCACAGGTGTGTGGCATCGTTACAGAAGCGCACCGCAGCGGAGCAGAGCCGCAACGCAGTAGGTGGAATCCCCAGGTGAGGCCTGCCCTTCAAAAAGAGTTTGATGCCATGCCTCAGCAGACAATAAGTTGCCCTGTGAATAGCATGAGACATCGTTGTCAAGCTGAAATTGATACTCAAAGACACATTACGAGATATTGAGATGTTAAATTGTTTTGTTGTGGTCTAACTACCATTGTTGTTACCAAATCACCAGTGCATTTTACTTTCATGATATGATATCATTGTAAAATGAACGGTAAACGGTAAAATGAACTTGATGCATTTTTCCATAAATTTCACCTCAAAGACTAATTTTTCCATAAATTTCACCTCAAAGACTAATATCCCTATATATATATATATATATATATATATATATATATATATATATTGTTCACACAATCACATAAGAAATGTACACGTATCAAATTTGTATTCTGTGGCACCTCAGTAATTAAAAAAAAAAAAAAAAAACTGTCACTGGAACCTGCCAGAACAGTTCATCACAGCCCAATCATGAAGCAACACTGCCCACTGAGCCAAATAAGCCATTAGTGGGGATAAGCTCTCTTATCTTTTCGCCAGAAAGCACACAGCCAAGGTCACACCAAACCGAAACCAAACCACTTTCCATATGGCAAATACAACATGCTGTATTTATTCATCTACCTGTCATGCATAATATCGGGCATATGACTTGAGTTAACACATTTACATTGGATGAAAATAAATCCTTAGTATGTAAAGCGCACAGGATAAAACCTTTTCTAGTTGACAGTAAAAAAGAACAGAACAAAAATTTGACCCTTTCTGTCAACAGGTATTATTGTTTAATTTGCCTGCCAGAATATTTACATTTGCAGATGTCTCTTTAATGCAAATACCAAGAAACTTGACCAGTTCAGAGTGTAATCTTGCCTTTAGCTGTAACCAAGGACAGGATAAAAAGTAGCAAAATAATGACTGTAAATGCTGCTAATGCCAACCCACATGCATTTTGCCGGGGCTCGTATGGTTCTGAAAAACCTGGACTTTTAAATATAGTGCAGCTATTTGCATAAAAAACCGAAAAGAAAATGTGTAAATTAAGTTGGCTTGGAAATAGAGTAAAATGTTTTTGAAAAGTCATGGAAACTAAATACAGTGGGCCCCCGGTTTACGAACCCCATCTTACTTACTTTTCATCTTAAGACGTGGACCGCGGCGGTTTTTTGTCCCCCTCTTACGCAAAAACCTTTCGTCTTACGAACTATCCAACATTTTTTCGCTTTGCTGCATCCATAAAAACAACTTTTCTCGCATGTCACGGAAATGCAGATATTCTATTGGTCAATTAAGGCAGTCACGGATATGCCGATATGCTATTGGCCGGCGTCACGTCAATCACAGAAATGCCGATTTGCTATTGGCTGAACTCCCTCATCTTGCTTGATGGCACGCGCTGATCCGTGTGTTATGAAGACTTTGCAAACTTTTATGTGTTAGACATGGCTTCTAAAAATGCAAGTGGCGTTAAAGGAAGAAGTAAGAGAATGATGACAATAGAAACGCAGCAGGAGATAATAAAAAAATACGAATGAGGCACACGCATAGTTAACCTTGCGAGTTAGTATGGCCGTAACCGCTCGACAGTCGGTACAATTCTCAAGAACAAGGAAGCCATTAAAGCAAGCAAGTGTTCTAAGGGCATGACTTTCCTTGCCAGGGGAAGGACCTCGGTCAACAACAAAATGGAGAGGCTTCTTCTATTATGGATTAAGAAGAAGGAAATCGCTGGTGATATGTTCTCGTTAGAAAAAGTTCTCGTTTAAAAATGAGTTCTTGTTTAACAAAAGTTCTCGTTTAAACAACAAAAGTTATTGTTTAAAAAAAGTTCTCGTTTGAAAAAAGTTCTCATTTAAGAAAAAAAAACAAATTCTGCGGGTTCATCTCTGCTCCCCTCCACCTCCACCCACCACCAGCTCAAGTCACGTCGCCCCAAAGGTAAATGTCATTTTTCCTTAACATATTTATGTTATTTAATTTAACTGTACAGTAGATTATGTTACAAATTTTTAATATGTGTATAAAGTCGTGATGTTTTTACCTAAGGTTTTTGCACGCGTTGCATGCATTCACTATTTAACATAGGTTTGGATTGCCTGTCATACGGTGAATTCGAGTTACGAGCCTAGTCGCTGAACGGATTAAGGTCGTAACACGGGGGCCCACTGTAATTCCTGTATGAAGGTATTTAGTGATGTTTTTGTTAACTTTCAACTTCCCCTTATAAGTTCCCAGTAATTGGGAATGCAGCAAAAATGTGACCTCCTCTCACACTGATCACATTGCAGGAAGTTGCCTCACTAAAACCTAAATGGAGTAGAAGCGTCATTATGTAATTGCTAACAACAGTGCGTGTCCTGCTGTTTTACAATGTCAGAGTGACTACTGTGGAAAAAGCTCATTAAAAACTTTTGGTGACCCATCTAGACCTCTTTATAGTAAAATGTGGTAAAGTGTGGAACTGTTTGTATTAAAAACATGGAAACTAAATATTATATATATATATATATATATATATATATATATATATATATATATATATATATATATATATATATATATATGTATATGTATATATGTGTATATATATATATATATATATATATATATATATATATATATATATATATATATATATATATATATATATATACTGTCCTCCAACACTGAAACATCATCTCTTTAACAGACTGAACATGCCTGCATATTTAGTCCCAACAGTATATTTATAGGAAACGGAGGGCTGGATATTACCAACAGAACAAACTCAAACTCAAAATTATTACTTTGATAGCATTCTGTCTCCCGTTGTTTAATTGATATATTATTGCACATTGCACACACTGCAAATAAATAATCTATACAATCATACATTTGTAAATACAATCATATTTACTGTGTACTGAATATCAAATTTACACGTCACAAACTTTTATACAAGCTCTTATTCACTTTAGACATTTTTAAAAATAAGTTTAATAGTATATTTCAAAACTCTTTTTGAGCACAGCCATTGATTCACATCTTTTCAGTTCTATTTCATAGCTGTTCCATAAAGTGACTCCTTGAACACACATTTGCTTGACCGGTGGGAAAAACCAGCAGATAAGCCGCACGGCTCAAATCATGATGAAAAAGTTGCGGCGTATAGTCCGAAAAATATGGTAATATATATGGGTGTGTGCTATTCTCCAGAAATGATAGTACACACTGAAAGACTCTCTGTTGCTTACAACGTCAAACATTCTATCTCAATGTAATTCAGCTCTGTAGAACATGGAAGCAGATGGAGGGTTTGGGCCGGCTTCATCGATTGGCTTTCCTTAGCACTGACAGCCCCCAGATGGGCCGCAGAGCATTAGAGTCAGAAAGTCACGCTGCCATTACCAGTCTGTTCTCTCTGGTTCCAACCCAACACACATACCAGGGGCTAAAATCGATTACCGTGATAGATGTGGCCGAATATGTGTGTGCGTCTCTGTGAATGTGATCACTTTATCACTAGCGTTTATCAAATGTATTCCGTATGAACATTCTGTTGATAAAGTCAGCCCGCTACTTTCACTTTACTATTTATAACCTTCAAACGATGGGAAATACTTGGTCGGTCTGGAAAAAAAAAATGTATGAACGTTAAAATCACAGTGTGGATCCACCATTTTTGCAATTTACTGAGTGTGACTTTTAGTTAATGAACCATATTAGCATATTAATTAGACAAAGATATCTAAAAAGAACCTTATTATTTTATCGAGTATCGAGAAAATAGCCATTTCAAGCCGCTTTCATCCCTTTCTCGCTCTCTCTCTCTCTCTTTCTTTTGAACCATTTTTGCATCTGGTTCCATACTCCAGTTATGTGTGATCAGGAGAAAGGAAAACAGTAGTTCCTGGGATAAGGCTCTGTGACACTTTATATTTGCTTTGTTTCACAGCAGCTCATGTTCACAGTTTAGATTAGTACAGCTGTTTCATGTTTTTTTTTTTTTTGTGTGTGTTTTTGATTAGATTGTAGATAGGCTCCTTTTTTCAAAAAATTCTTCATTTAAACTTGCTTTAATTGCTGCTTTCTTGTATTGACATTTCAAATATTCAAGATTTCGCAACAAAGAACGAAAAAAAAATCACAGGGAAATGTGTTAGACTCGCATCATCGTAGTTGGCAAGTACTGAGAGGTTTCCATGGTGATGGGAAAATAAGTTCTCCTCCTCACTTTTTGGTCAAGAAATAGCTTCATCTGATCATCATATTAGCTATCGCAAATTACAGGCCGAACACTCTGAATAATGTGAAACAAAGCCTGAGAAGGGGGGTGGCGCGGCAAATGTAAATTGAGGGGAAAAACACAGACCTGTGGAATAAATCTTCATATCATGGCAGGATTTTACGCCACAGGGAGAGAAAGCCAAACTGATTTCAATGTGACAAAATTGATTTGCCAATTTTCTCTGGATCACTCTCCAGCACCCAGCATTACAATGTCTCTGATTCGCTCTGAGAGACACATGTAGCTGCAACAGACTCACTTGCAGAAATTCACAAACTGAGAAGCAACGGTTTATGCTTTTCATGTTGTTGTGTAAATGTCTGTACAACACATACACCACACATATGCTGTGCATTCTGCCCACATAGATTTCAGCCTTATAAAGGCCAATGCACAGAAGAGGATTACAGTAAATCTCTCCAAACTTGGAGCTGGAATGTTCTGAACTTTTGCCTTCTGCATTTCCATCTGGCTACACTGTATAACTGAACTAGAGAGCATACACA
Source organism: Hippichthys cyanospilos (assembly GCF_059441005.1). Lineage (NCBI taxonomy): Eukaryota > Metazoa > Chordata > Actinopteri > Syngnathiformes > Syngnathidae > Hippichthys > Hippichthys cyanospilos. The sequence goes on from NC_142374.1 coordinate 10,866,342, forward strand.
GTGTGGATTGATGATGACAAATAACACTGGACACTAAAAAACTAACACGCTAGCACAGTTTTAAGGATAATCGGGTTGCAGGGATAAACTGGTAGGTAAAACATAGTTTAGAAGAGACATTACGTTCCGGTTCATAGCACACACTACAGCAAAAAAGAATATTTCAAACCAAAATAAATCCAACTGCAAAAATAAGATTTTTTTTTCTGACTATTATGCGCACTCAAAATGATTTCATTTTCTCAAAAATTGAAATTGCACATTCTAATCAAATGCTCCTTTTGTATAGATGTCGGTTTTCATCAAAATTGCTCTCTATTTACTTTCTCCTTTTGATCAAAAAAATATGGCACTAAACATATGTCTACTATATGGTACTTTACATGTCTAAAGATGATTAATTGGCAAAAGTACAATATTGGTCATGCGAAATCTCAAGCTGATGTTGAATAAAGTACCAATTTGTTTATCTTAGTGTGCAGCAATGCACCTGGTGCACCTTACAACTATATTTGTAAAAAAAAGACCTGTTACTTTGCCAGTAACCTGAGGTCACCTGAGACTTTGCCAAAATAATCTGGTGTACCTTATGGTATGAAAAATTGGGCTGTCTAATGTTGGGAGTAGGAGTGCGAATCTTTGACTGTCTCATGATTCGATTTGATTCAGATTTTGGGGCCCCCCAGTTTGATTCTGAATTGATTTTCGATTAAAATGATTTTGACTCAAAATGATTTGATTTGATTCAATTAAAAATGTTTTTTGCTTCAATCTATAGATGTGCAAAGAATCATCATACTGCTTTAGTCTGCAGGGAGACCAAATATCTTTTTTTTTTTTTTTTTTTTACACTGCTTTCTTGTATCGACACAAAACAAGCAAGTCCAGATAACATCCATTCTGCACTGAAATCGCTCTTTTGAAGAAGAAGAGATTTAGATAAGAAAGGAACATGCCTCTCTAAGGAACTGCTTCTCTTCAAAGTTAGCTATAAATTGTATAACTGTTATGGGATAAAATATGATTTAAAAAAAAAGTAGAAGAGGAAAGATACATTTCACAAGAAATTGCTATACCAACACATTATGTGAAAAACGTTTTAAAATATTAATATTAATCAGTACATTTATGATAAACAGGATAGAGAAATGAACTTTTTCAAGTGAGAATACGGGCAAAGCATGAAACGTGTGCCAGTGTATTCATCTCTGAGCATTTTGGGAGCATTATCAGTGACATTTGTGAAATACTGTGCAATTTAGTAGAGTATAGACAGTATTTCCATTCATTCACGATATGTGAGTAATAATGTGTTTGTGAATTAATTTTGAGTTTGCATTCATCGTTTTGTATATTATCTTGCTTTGTTTTATTTTGTTTTGTGGACAAGCTGAGGTTTTGTGTTATGTTGATTACGCACCATTTTCTGTCTTGTATGAATATTTGTTCATAGGTAAAGCTTTTAAATCTCCTGCGCGCATAATTAATAAAAGTGTATTTGAATGAGGATTGTCGCCTGTTAGCAGGAGAAGAGGGAAAATAAATTCATGAGAAAATGCTATTCCTGTAGTTGTTGCTTGATTTAAAAATAAAGCGGCATACATATTTATCACGGTTTCAATGTGATTGGGACCTGTGATAGGAAATTGCCACTTTTAATGGTTGCAAACCCCGGTTTGTTAGCAGCAGAGTAAAATGTTGCATTTACATTTGCGACCGTGTGACATTCGTGCATCACACGAGTTTTCAAAATGCGACAAGAGTGCTTTCAATGAGCACGGGGTAGTTTCATGTTCTCCATTGTTTGTGTTTGTGCTACTTGCCCCGCAGGCTTGACTTTCCAGAACGTGGAGAAAGTGGATCGATTTCTTTAATATTATTATATAATTTTATGGACATATTAATTTGATTTAAATTGTAGTAAATGAGAATATTGATTCTTATGTGAATCAATTTTTTGGTATATCCCTCGTTGAGAGTTAATGTCTAACAAAGGTAACAAAATAAATCTCTATGTTTTTGTTTTTGGTGATGAAGCAGACAACTGATGAAATGTAGTTGTAATCAAGAAGGCACATGAGAAACTTGGCATAACTCTCAAATGAACGTCAGAGGTTGTTGTTTGGTGTTCATTTATTGTGAATTGTCCCGATTCATCAACCTCATGGATGTACTTTAAAGGGAAGTCAAAAGTTTCCTTTACCATAACACTTTCTACGCTATGCCTCTAGCGCTACCGTAGCATTTTGATCAATAAAGTGTTTGCGGACTGTGAATGAAGCAGTGAAATCAATGGTTTTTTTTTGTTTGTTTGTTTTTTGTTTTGTTTTTCCATCTCAGGGGTGACCATTTGCCACTGGCTGTTGATTGAAAATGACATCATAGTTGCTCCAGAGGTCAGCTGTTTAATTCATAATCCACAAGTAAGATATTGATCATAATTCTAATTTTAGACTAGCGCGGTTGCAAAGAACATTCATCTTTCCATGTTCTATGGCCTCTTATCCTCACTAGCTTTGCTGGCTTGGTGGTGCCTATCCAAGCCGTCTTCGGGCCGTAGGCGGGGGATAAACCGATATTTTTTTTCTCACATTTTGAACCCTGCGGCTGTTAGTCCAGCGTGGTTTATCAACCATCTTTTTTTTTAAACTGGCTACCAGTGCGCAATCTCCTGGTAAACAAAGGGAGACAGAAGAAGAGATTATTGAAATAATGATTTTGAGTGAGAACTAAAATGTTATCCCCCACCAGGGGCACTCTCCACTAGTGAAGAGTGAACAACATTACTGTTGTTGTGTGTTGTTTTGCAACAGTATTCTGACAATCCAGGTGAGTCGGTGTTGTATTAAAAATATGTTGATGGTGCTCCTAAATGTGTAGGTAAGTTTAATCTGTGTAGAAGGTGTGTTGGTGCTGCTCTTATTTCTAAACATGCAGGCATATTGAATGTGTTAATGGCATGATGTTTCAGTAAACAGAAAGTTTGAAAAAAGGGTTAAATAAAACTAACAATTTAAATATCTGATGTTACAACCTGCGGCTGGTGCAACCTATGCATTTAGAATATAGTTTAGAATATGTTTAGATTATAGTTTAGAATGTAGTGCAAATACATCTTGTGAAAGTACAATGGAAAGGTACAGCCTGGGTCACATAACTTTCAATTTTTGAGCTTCTTCACGAGAACAACACTAACTACATAACACGGTACATTTGCATCTCTCTCCTTCTAATCAATTACATTTCATTAAAAAGCATCCTGTAGCGGGGCTGAAATAACTTATTGGTGCAGTCAGCATGGCCGCAACAGTTCCGGATGGAAGGTTTTCATGCAGGCTTGTTGGACACCACCACAGCGGGCAAGTGAATGTGTATCACTTCAATTAAAAAGAGCGCTTAGTGTCTGACAACAGCTAATATTCCTCCCCCACTAGCAAAGCCAATCGATGTTCTAGCATTCGTCACCGTTCTAAAAAAGCAATCATCGCTCTGTCACACACTGGTTAGTGGAAGGAAATGGTATGAAACTCATCTTCCACTGACACATTGCTTTTTGGAGAATAGGAAAGCTAAAAATATATACAAGGAAGATACATTCAGTATTTTCATATGCATACGTTCGTGTTAAAAGACAAGATAAATGTCTGGATAAAAGCCGCAGATGTGTGTAAGCTTAATATGATAATAGAGCACAGGCAAACCCACCTCCCTGTCAAGTAGAGTTGGGGAGATGACAGTGACAATGTCGCCTCTCTCTGCGTCGATGTAGAACATGTTGGGAGATGGTTTGTCTGGCGACTGCCGGATGATGTTGTAGCGCAAAGCTGCATTATCTGTGGCAGGGTCGTCTGCATCAAATGCCGTCATTGTCATCACTGTGGTTCCTGGAGAAGACATTGTCAAGAACAAAAAAGAAGATACAATAACAGGAGTTGGCAAACTGGTATTTGACAGATAAAAAGAAAAAGTCGTGATAAAATAAAAAAGTGTTTAAGTAAAATGTGCAGTGAATCTGATGTATTTGCAACTACAAACATAACACAAAGCATTGCACATATGCTCAGAATTATCAGCCTTGTACAAGAATAACTTTTCGACAATTGAAAGTCAACTTTTTAATTTGCTTTATCCTCATTGTGACAGAGAATGTTGAACAGGGATGAAAATCTTTGTGTTGGTCTACGATTCGATTCAGAATTGATTTTTAACTCAAAACAATCTTGATTTGACAAGAATTCATTGACATCAAGCACTGGAGTGGAGTCTCCCACTTGCACGGTCTGTCTCAAGATCTGTGATTTACAATTTTTTGTTGCAAGTACGAGGTTTTTATTTCCGGCTTATGATATTGGGATTGGGCTAAAAATTTTTTTTTTTTTTTTTTCCCTCATATCCTTATGTTTTCTTTTCTCATTTAAGATCTCAGGGAGCTTTGTAGCGAATCCCAACAGGCCTCTCTGTCCTATACCCTTCTGTTAAGTCATTGTCTTGGATGTTTCTTGAACAGTTCGAGTTGGCTAAATGAATTTTGTTGCCTTGTACGTGTGCAAGTGTAATTATAGTAAGGAGACCTTCTAATTTGATTAAGTCCTGTAAACCTGATGGACGATTTAATTTAATTAAATAAAATATGAAAGATATTTCAGCCTCACCATTCATCTTGATTGATGTCAACTTTCATAGATTGTTCGAAAGCCCTCATTTGCATTTATTGACATTTAATGCATAGGTGGACCTTTTAATTGTTGATTTTAGGGCATTAAATCTCCATTCTGAAGCAACTTAAATGAGAGTCTTGATTATTTTATGAATGGATTTTTTTCTGGCCCACAATATAATATTTAATCTGGTAATTGCATCCAAAATCCTCTTTGCAATACCAGAACTGAAGTGCATTTCTGATACTGGACATCTGCAATCTGTTTCATGACTGCGATGATCCCAATTGCAAGGCATGTACGCATTCATACGTGCACACGGATATAGACCATGTCAGGTCACGTCCCTTTTGAGCAGTGTTTTCATTTCCCAAGTGCTGCAAAAGGTTCTAAATTGCATTGCGCTCCAGTGCTTCATGTCCTGGCTGTCATAAGCTCAGAGTCAGACAAACATTTGCTCAATGTTGTCTGTTTCTTCGTGAAGGAGAATATGACAGCACTGTGATGGAGAAGTGTATAGTTGGGACACAGATACGTAAATATGTACGGCAAAGTGGATCCCTGTCACTGTAAAATGGGACAGCTGATCTGAGTTGCAAATACATTTTTGCATACTGGTAAATATGCTACAATGTATTTTATGGAATAAATTCTGAAAATATAGCAATCATTGTTATAATATCACTGGGTATTACACACGTACAAGTATTTTTTTAAGCATGTGGCCAATGCTATTGCAATACATCTCTGTGGCATTATTGGGGGGGTTGTTTTATTTTTATTTTTTCAAGCATTTTTTCAAGTACTTACAGCATCCTTGTTAATATTTTCACACATTTAAATATTTAAAATTATTAATAGTCTACATTAGCATAAATTGTCTGCGGAATTTCAATTTGGTTTTCATGTGGTATGCATGCAGCACTCAGTACTAAAATAATCTGATGGTTGGATATGCGCACCATAGTACATTACAGTAAGAAGAAGCATATTTAATGTTTTGGAAGTGCTCTAGTCCTCCATTAAGGTCTTGATGTTGTCATGCACGTAGAGAAAATGTATGCCCTCCGTTTTTTCAGACGACCACTCAGAAAAGTATGCGCTGTTTTCATCAATGTCTTCTCTGAAATCGAGCTTCAAAGGTTTTACATTTTTAGCTAGCACTGCACTCATTGTACCATGAATCACCAGCAACACCATGAACTATAAATCCATACTTTAAATAAAGCCCAAGTCTATAACTACTGAGATGAGAAACGTTGATGAGAAATATGTAAAGTATGGATAAGAGCAAAGTTTCTTTGGCCATCGGAAGATAAAAGAGGACGGGCCAGGCAAGGGTTTTATCCACTTTCCATTTGCAGTTCAAGGTGAACCGTTAATGTTTTAAGTAAACCAATAATCCTTCCTCTGCGGACTAATTACGCAGTGCCATCTCCTTCATTACCTAAACTCTGTTCCACTTCACAGCCGCAAACTCGTACCCACACAAGCGCACACACAAACATACCAGTTAACACACAGACATTATGATTGGCAGCAAATTACAGAATTAAAACGATAGATAAATTGCTTGTCTCGGTGAATGTATCGCACTCATTTATGTTACTTCACTGTGCTACTTGTCTTAAATATGATCTAATAATTTAATAATTTAAATGTATGAAGTACTGTAATGTCACAACATTGATCTTGATCACTCCTGGTTTGAATAATAGAAACATGGAACAGAATCATAATTTGGACTTTATAGTTCCTCACAAGAAATTCCAAGCACCTGGAAATTGTTCTCTCTACACTCACTGGCCACCATATTACACTTAGAACACCTACACAATGCAAGAAGACACCATGGCCACAATGTGATCATAGTGTGTTTGTTTTGAAATTGGTATTTATACTTGCCCTGTTGTGCGAAAAACATCTTCTTCCACTGATTTTAATGTCACTAAATGGCAGCAAAATCACTCAGCTATTTGAACTCAATCAAGAACAAAATGGGCCGCTCCTTGAGGACTGATGAGCTGTTTCACTCTTGGTCCATGGGCTCGGTTTTGCTTCATGAATATCAGCTGTGTCGTCATGGGTGGACACAGCATCACCAGAAAGCGGGAGAGATGATGCACACTGAGACCAAATGAGACTAAATAGATTGTTTTAATATATCCTCTTATCCAAAAGTCAAATTCAGTTTCCCTTTGTCTGAAACACACTTGGTCATACGCTTGAGTGCGTAACCCGATCTTACCTGACAGATGTTCCATTTCCTTGCAATCCTGGATGAGCAGGGTAGACAATGGATGTGTTTGGTCCATGAGTATTTAGTATAATATGTGTCTCTTTACTAATACGTAAGCCCTTAGTTGATTTAACATCCACCCGCAAACAAATAGCGTTTAAATTCAGTTCATTTGCAACTCTAATTGGCTGGTGGGCATGATCACTCTCTGATGCATTAATCTTAATAGACCCATGGGCCCCCTTGCCAACATGCACCTCTTGTGTTTGTGGGACGAATTTAGACGAAGTTTGCATTATTAGTGGCACATTACGAAAAATGATAAGATTAGGAGCCCAAATGACAGTGAACGATATGGAGAAATTTGGACTAAATTCAAATGAATAGAATCATTTTAACATTTAATATTTGTAATCCATGCAATTTTTGACTTCACAAAACAAACAGATGAGCTTGAGCTTGTCAAAGCTGACTGGGGCATAATGCACTCTGAGCTCGTCACCATCTAATCCTTAGGCACATTAAGACAAACAGCTCAATTTGAACTCTTCAATCAACCTAACATGCGAGAAGTCGAAGAACTGGAAATAAAAAAAAAGTCACACTCAAGCACGCAGATGTGTTGACAGCCAGCTGACCATGCTGCATTATTTGGTGTTTTCAATATACATTTATTATCACGCTTATTAAAATACAGTGATCCCTTGTTTTCACAGTTATCGGGGACCGTAACCCGCCACATCTGTCAAATTTGTCTACCATGCAGGAAACCTTCACAATGTCTCTCTGCAATATAGCCCCCCACACCCCCTTCCCTGGTCATTTTAAAAACCTACATTCACATTTGCAGTTTCTGTAAGTCTTTGTTTTATGTTTTCTTGGTTTATATTTGTTTGATATATACATTGTTTTTTTTTTTTGTATTTTGTTTTCTAAATGATGATTTCTTTTTAACTTGGGCTTCCCATTACTACATTCGTCAAAATAAGTACTGTACACGAATAATCATGTTTGTGAAGCGAGGTATAGAAGGAATGGATGCAAAGCATTTAGCTGTTTTACACTAATACATTCTTGGTAGGGCGGCACAGCGGCATTATCTTAAGCCAATTAGCCTCACTAGGATTGCTGGCTTGTTGTGCCTATACATATTGTAATCGGACCTTAGGCCGGGGACACCCTGGATTGGTTGCCAGCAAGTCGCAAGGCACTCAGAAACAAATAACCATTCAGGTTTACAAACACACCAATTTGGGTTGTTCAATACACATACCATGCCTCTTTTTAGAATGTGGGAGAGGACTGGAGTGCCCAAAGAATACCCATGCAAGCCCGGGGAGAACATGCAAACTCCACGCGCAAGCTGGAATTGGACCTGGGACCTCTGAATTTTAATTGTGAGGCAGATGTGATAACCAGTCTGCCACCGCGCCCTCTCAATATTAATATCAAAGAAAACATTAAAACTCAAAAATATATTTTTGTTTCATTTCGATTACATGGAAATATATTTTATCTGAATAGTTACAATTCAAATCAATGTGCCATGTAGTAAGCTCTTCTTAATGATAACTTCTTCTGTACTTATGTAAATGGAGCAAGTAACATTGAAGTAACACCGAAGGGAATGCTGTGAATCTCCTGTGCTCTCCAACCATTGAAGCTCAAACTAATGACTCCACTCTCTAAATCAAGACAAAAGATACTTTCCCTTTAAAAGGACACTTCAATTAATTACCTCCAGAAAATCCTTCTAATTCTGTACTAGCGGCTCAGTTAATAAAACTGAGAACCTATTAGTAGGCATTCATCTGCACTCACCCAAAAAAGAAGGCAATCAGTGCAAGACAGCTTACTAACTGTTCTGAGGCTCGAGAAAAGAAGAAGAGTACACTTATGGCAAAACATGGATTAAAACTATAACAGTTTTTTCTGCATGTAATTAAGTATGTTCAATTATAATTATTGTTGTTTAAAGTTATTATACATGCTGAAAAATCAAACAAAATGTTAAATACAGTTAAATACAGCTAGCATTGATTGAGCTATGAAAACATTCACTTTATCAACTATATAGTTGTATATATATATATATATATATATATATATATATATATATATATATATATATATATATATATATATATATATAAAAGTTCATTAGTCATGGTCTGTGTGGGTGTAGGCTTTAGCTTACATCATGCTGTTCTCAGATTGCACACGCGTGAGAGATTTTATCTGACAGAGTTAGGTTTTAGTTGGGTAGTACTATATTGTGGAGTGTTTGTTTTAGGACCATGGTGGTTTTGCACTTTAATTAAAATCGCTGTTTGATATTGCTTATCTTCTTTGAGGCTCACTTTTAATGCTGCATTGAGTCAGAAATGATACATGAACTGCCAATGGCCTTCAATTTTTAACAATTCTAAAGTTAAGCATACTATATTCATCACATGAGAATCCCCTAGTCTAAAACCAAAGTTCAAAAAGGTGCTCTGAGTCACAACCGTGTACCATATAGAGCCAATTCACTGTTTTCTCGTGTGTGGTGTGTCCTTGAATGTGTCATCTTCGTTCAATTAAGTTCCTACACAGGAAGTTACAAGCAAAAAGTAACAGATTGCAAATGCCCCACTGCCATGTGTTTGTCCTTGACTTGGAGGGACTTATGATGATGACCATCCTCAGCACTTGCTGAGCTTGCCTCTATACAAGATAGTAAAAGATAGCATGGTGACATATATAGAGTGGACAAAAACACTGTGGAAAATAGCAAATACGAACAAAAGGATTTGGCCAGACAGACTTAAGCCCCAATCTCACTGAGGGGCAAACCCTAAAAGTGTTGGGAAATGTGCTGGCATGTCAATGGTTCGTCATGGTTTGTTAGACGTCGCAAAGGTTCTCCAGAAAGGTATTTTTGAACATGGTCAAAATTACCATGCGACAGGAGCAATACAAGTGAATGTCTGGGGACTGTTGGACACATATTTGCTTGAACAAACCCTGACTGGGCCCCTGGTTTGAGCTATAAACTCTTAGCCCACTGAGAGGCAAAGGTTTGCGAGTTTCAGCGAAGGTAGCGGCTCTTTTGATTTCCTCAAGGTTTCTTCAAGGTGACACATTTTCACCAAATATTCACCAGGCGGTAGCCGGTACAGCTCTTGTCGCAAGATATGTTCAAAATTTTACTCACTATGTGTTCAACATTTTCCTTGTGAAAACAAAATATGTTAAAACAGTTGGTGGACAGTTGGAGATCATTTGCAGTCTTGTTGGGGGAATATTGAAGCCTTGAATGAACCCTGATAAACTCTTGACATGAATGCCCATTTTCTACCTACGCAAACACAGGCAACTTCAACCCCTTAGTGGGATAGGAGCGTAAAGTGTTATCTATAGCTAAGTGTTCATTATGAGCTGTTAAGATTTTGTCTTTGAAAACACAAGAGCAATTCAACACTGACATTTGACCATCGTGGAGCTACCATAAAAATCTACTTGTTACTTTGTGATTGACTGATTTACTGATGGAAAAAAAACCCCATCAACATTTGATTTGCATTGGGACCAGAAGAAGGACTGAATCAATCTGAATTTAAAACAAATTATTCAAAATGGTGAGCTCAACAAAATTACATTCAATCAAAGCATAAAGAGAGCTGTTGGATTGCCACAATTATCACTATTAGGACTTACAAAGATTGGCAAACATGTTGCTTTTCCTTTGTAGAGGAAGGAAAATAATAATTTCTATTTGAACGTTAAAGAAAATTAACCACTACAAAAAGCATGTTGCTTTTTAATTATAGTTTAGTAGAATTTTAACTTGTGAAGTTTCACCAGTCACCAGTCAGCATAATTACAGGGTGATTTATCATTACATTAAAAAAAACAATCTCTTAACTTTGGCCAAACTGTATGAACCGGAGCTAGCAAAATCAGGTCCTTGAGAGCCACAACCCATCCCTTTTTTTGTTGTTTTTGCTGTTTCCTTTCCAACGACACAGGCTGGATTTTGACTCTCGAGGATGGGACTTAGCCACCCCTGGTGTACAACAAAACCTGTTATTATGACGTATAAATTAAAACTATAAAAATTAAGACATTACTCAAGCAAGCAAGCCGTATCATCTTATTAGACTGTAAAACTGCACCTAATGTTAATGCAGCATCCTCGCAGGGTCATAATGAAAAACATTTAATGTTACCATAGATTTACTTGGACTGGAATGGTATTACAATAGACAATAGAATATGACCAGAAGCCATAAAACAGGACTTGGTTTGAGAACAAGGTTTGTTTCTGTCAGATAACCAAAGCTAAAGGGGAAACACAATTGGCTGTACCAGACTGAGGAACATATAAGCCAAGTAAACAACAACACACTGCAGTTGAGATTTTACAGTGTAAGTGAGAATGGGTGTCTGGCTCAAGTTTAATGCCAGAAATATGGCAGGCTTAGAGGAATGGACAGGCCGACTAAAGAGGATCTGGCCGACAGTGACGGGTGATGGATGCAACACTGTCACAGAGCCTGCCAATATTGGCCGTCTTTGTTGCAACAAATAGGATTGGTCACATTTTTAACTGTAATCCATGAGTGTAACTGAGAAACAGAAGTCATTGTGTCTGACTGGACACAAATCTCAAATGGTCACATTGACACATGGTCTCTGAAAATGTTATTAACTCTGACAGACATAAATCCATTTAAAATATTATTATTATATCAATATGGTCATTCCCCAAAACCAGGAATTTACTACTTTTTAAACTGAAAGGGACAATGTGTAAGATTTAGACCATTTTTCATTAATAACGAATAAATTAAATGATTGTAAATGTAAAAAAAACCTTCAAATAAATGTGTTCTTAAAGACTAACAGTATGTTTTAAATATAATCGTAGGTCTAGTTATCATTAAAGTATATTACATGGGGAGTGGCACTCCTCCGGAGGCTGCCATGTCTGTTATAGCTACGCACAAAGGTAAATGCAGCACCTCTTGCTGTCTTTAATGAAAATTGGTCTAAATCTTACACATTGTGCGTTTAAGCACTTGTCCGGAGCTCGGAAGGAAAAATATTTATGCTTCATCAGGAAAAATGGCACCCAATTGTGTTTTTATTACACATTTTTTTTAAAGCAGGCTTAAAAGAACTCACAAAAACCTTCTGTCGAAAAGGTCCATGGCGGCAGCCATATTTGTTCCCTGTTGGCTCCTGGAAGTGAAGCCGTGACATAGAGTCATCAATAGGTAAATCTGGATCATCATTGGCTGTCCGCAGGCAGCACAGCCCTCACAAGATTCTAGTCAAAGAGGCCACTACAATGGGGCAATTCAAAACATATGGATACCCAAAAAATAAGAGGAAGACCAAAAACGCTACTTTTGTGTGCCTTAACCTATTAATCCAGAATGATATTAACATGATCTTTCGAAAGGCTTTGAATTAGCAGTTAGGATTTGTTGTTTGCAGATACAAATGTATATTATGTGCCTAATTAAAACATAATGAATGGCAAAAATTGAGATGGGATGTGGATAAAATATGCAGCTTGCCAGGCCAAGTTTGTGCATGTAGCACAACAAATAAAAGGCTTAGGTTAAAAAAAAAGGGGGGGGGGGGGCTTGGGTGAACGAGTTAACTCCCCACAATCTTTAAAAGCAGAAAATATCCTTTGAATAGCAATTCAGTGATTACATTTCAACAAGAAAGGACAGACAGTGGAAAAAGTAACCTGATTTACTGTAGCCTATCACTAGGTGGGGCAAAGGATGGTCCAGTCAACAATGTGACGTCACATCTGTTACCAAAATTGTGCCATCCGTTAAGGCTACCTAGAATTATTTCAAAGTGAGTTGTTTTTGAAAATATAGGAGTGGACACAAAAAAATGAAAAACCGGTTATTTATCAACCTTTATCAACGCTTTACCCATCAAGACCTCAATCTGGCAACTCCTGAGGTACACTCAGTGTTTGACACTGTCCCTTCTCCACATGTCCACAAGAAGGATCAAAGAATGCTGTTGTTATAATTATGAATTATGATGACATCCCCACACAGTGGCAAACCACAGAATCTACGCCTGCAGTTTTATCAAAACAACCAAAGTCAACTTGCCCCCTGCACCACTACATATTGTATATTGTATATTGCTGCAATCGTGAAGTGATGATTTTTGTTAAGTTTAAATGACAGTGAGTATTTCAATAAACTGAGTTAGTTTGAGAGGTCAAAGGATGGATGGTCTCGATGGTGTTTAGGGTAAGCACAGTGAAAATGCTCTTTGGTTTCACAGTGTGCTGACAAATTCAGTTTTCATACTTGCTCCCATACAACAAACGCAACATATTAGAATGAATTTGATTAGTGACTGACTGATCACAGTAATGGCAACCTTAAAACAAATCTCTTATCCTCTCAAACACGGCATACTAGAAAACAGAAGGCTGATGCTTTTGTTCTCATCTGTGAACCTTGTAATCAGTGCTTCTGACAATTCAAAATCAATACTCAATCAGCTCCTGATGCATTCTCAGTGCAGAATGCTAGGAATGCAGAACTTTATAAAAGAAAAAAAGAACAGAAACACTAGGGAAGACGATAGGAGAAAATGGAAAGTTAGATCACACTGACTACTCTGCATTGCTACTTCACTCAAGCACAGCAGGAAGCTGAAATAATTTGGAATAAAATAGGAGCTGGTGAGAAGGGAGAGTGACAGACAGGCTATAGATGAAGGAGACCGTCTCTTTCAATCATATTCCCATCAGCACCTCTTGCACAGCTCAGTTTCTTAATGGCTGAATGGAGAAGGGCCCTGAAAGAATATGGACATGTTTCTTAAACAATTGCAACCAAACTTAAATCTCAACACTCTGAAAGCACACATATCTTATTTAAAGTGATCGTGAAAAGAAAAAAAAAAAAAACTTGATTCAACTGCACTGATTCCTCAGACATAGGTGTGTAATGATTCATGGGTGTTCACAGTTCAGTAAATAACTCGATTTTGGGATTAATGTTCAGTATTAGTATTTTTATTTCTTTTTTTTTATCAGACATTAGTGTAAGAAACATTTTGTTCAACATAGTGCCTTTTAGAAGTTCTAAAATTAACTGAGATAACTCAGTGTAAGATATAGACACCCACTTAGGTATTCAAGTTTTATTCCAAGTTCTAAGAAAGATGAGAACGATAAAAAATACCGTAGTTCTGGTTGTCTTCTGAAGTCAACATAATGTGATTTTCTCTTCGTGTTTTCTGTTTATAGCCAGGATGCAGCACGTTAAATACAAAATACAAAAAACATAACATTCCTTCCCAGTCTCCCAGTCAAGTAAGTGTTTGACTGTGCAATGTATCGGAATGAGACAATCAATAGAAAAAAAAAACCTTTAAATATTCAATATTTAAATATTCATCTCATTCAATTCACCTTGATTACAATTTTTAAATTGTGAAAAACTTCAACATAGCAAAAATGTCATGCCTTTCACCATTATAACCCATTTGAGCAAAATGGTTCCCATTCATTTACAATTGTATATATTCAACAAACACATAGTTTCCATTTCAACCACCTTGGGAATGATTTTCAATATGGCAAAAATTATATGCCCTACAAAACAACGACAACAAAAATCCAAATTTAGTCCCACAACTCTTTCAGAAAAACAGCTTCACATTATTCCGATTCAAAAATCCAAAGGTTCGGCTCATTCAAATTTTCCACAAACTTTTCATATTTAAACGTATGTTAAGTAAAATCTCAAACAATTTCCTATTAAATCTTTGTGAGAGTATAATAACTTAAGGTGGCACACTATAATATCCATCCGTCCATCCAATTTCCGAACCGCTAATGTTCTAAATCGAAGGCCAATCACAGCGAGGGGCGAAATACACCCTGAAATGGTCCCCAGTCAATCGCTGGGCAATAACAACCAGCACATTTTGACGTAAAGTCTAACACAAAAGAGAACACTTATCGTTAGAAGGGGAAAAAAAATGAAGCAATTGTTGCGGAGTTATGAAAGCAACCATGGCCGCCTTTTGAAGTCAAAGTGAAAGAGGGGAAATGAAGTGATGTGCTGAGATTGGTTTGCCTGATGGACTTTTGAGGCTTTAAGACTTGGGCTCAGCAAGGAGCAGGCCCCCGCTGAATCAAAGCTAGGGACAGATAATCAAGGCCAAGTTGATATGAGACTTTGTGCAGGGGCAAAGGAGAATAGAAACCTTTTAAAAGATTAGCAGTGCTCAAGCAGTGGAACAGCCACCAGGGATCCAAGTGTTGAGCCATTGTTACACCTTGGATTTTCAATCCATACTATATACTATATTTGAAGGCTACCCGTTCTGATCTATTTGGCTTTGATTTAAAGAAAACATTCTCATCTGCATACTATTCATACACAGCAAGGAGAAAGAAGATGACATTCAGAGGAGATGGAGAGTTGACTGTTGAATCCATTTAGTATAGAGGCAACCAAACAGAGCCAAAAATGGACCAAAATTATGCACTCTAAACCTCAGACAAGAATTCAAAGAAAGCTTTTTCTTCTTTGCAGGCATTCCCTTCAAATGTCTACCAAAGATGAAGCCCATTTAGAACGCATTTCTCCTCTTGGTGCTGTAATGCGTATCCCTCCCTATGGTCATTTAAAAGAAGATAGCTTGGTTAGGATGGCTTGGGAAAATCAATGAACAGACAGGTAAAAAGAGACGCATACAAATGAGTAAATACTCCAGGAGTGTTTTATTGAATTGTATCTTTGGTTATCAAAATAGTTATTTAGCACGTGTGCGTTTTAACACTGCACTTTCACTCCCTCGCCATTCAACATTATATGATTTATTTCCAAATTTGTCACGCGCACATCAATGAATAATTTTCCTTTAATATATTTCATCTCATTGTGGAAAATTGTGAGGCTCCAAGTAATTAGATGGAAATATAAATTGTCTCGGTGGGCCATCACTGAACCAAATGAACCCAACATTGATGGAAAGGAACCAAAGAAAAATGAAGGAAAAAAAAAAACACAACAACTCTAATTTATCATAACAACGCCCCAAAGATAATTGGGCAGCAATCTCAGTAGATGTTTTGGACATGAAATTGCTTGGCTTTCTCACTCTGACAAGCTGTTGATAGGCCCAGTGGGATGGAGGGTCACCTGTATATTGTTTGGGAGACTGCTCTCTAGCTAACGGAGGGAGCCAGTCAAAAGAGAAGTATAGAGGCAGAAACCATAATGCGACAATCAGGAACCATCATGCAACAAATTGCCTGCCAGCTTTGGCATAATGTTTCGGTTCAAACATTTTTCATCTCCAGCAAATTTTTCTCAAGCTTGAGCATTGTTGTCACACTAACAAAATTTCATCTTGCTTCAACTTCGAATACTTTTCTACAATGGTCTCTAAGTAGCATTATTGATGTTTTTTTTTTTTTTTTTTTTTTTAAAGCATTGTCACACTTTGTGTAAGTCAACACCCACCAACTCCCAACTTTTACAACGATACTTTATAGACCAGCAGTGTCGAATGTGACTTCAGGGAAGGCACAGAAGCTTGAGTAATATAAAGAAAATATGGAAACTTGATAAAATGATATTTGACCTTTTTTTTCTGAAAATGTTGGTGGCAAAACCTGACTCGACTTTTTCACTCCTGAGTAAAAAAAAAAAAAATAGCTCGTAAATGTTTATGTGGAATTATTAGCGCATTCTCATTTCATTGATGCATATTTGCAACACCTGTCTGGAGATGGTGTTAATCATATTTGGTCATTCATGTACAACACTTCAGCAGTCAGATGACAGATTGGAGACCGATGTTCATCATTCAAAAACGTCACACCAACTCGTTAATAAAATCATGAAGCCGTCTCATACTTTAATTGTAACCAACATCCGAATCGAGTCTTGATGGAACACATTTTCATGGGCGCAGCTAGAAATTTTTCAATGGGGAAGCCAGGGTGACGCACCATTCACCATTCTTTATCATACCATCCACAGAAATTAGATTATTTTAAAGATTGCTTTCAGGTGGAGTGTAGATTAACTCTTTTAATATGTAGTTAATTTTTTTTTTCATTGTGGCGCAGTATCAAGGAGAATACTCCACCTGTTTGATGAAATACAAAAAAAAATCCCCTTGATATGAGGGTGGCCAGAGGGGGGCCATTGAGTGAAAGCGGTGGCCGAGGCCCCAGCTTCATATGTATACATTACTGCTTATATTCAATTTTAACTTCATATCATGTCATTACAGTTTTAAAACTGCTTGATTAAATGTAAACTGAGTTAGGTAAAATAGCTGACCAACAGGGTCCAACTGGGACCAAGCCAACGCTGGGTTATATACAGTATATCCATCACACTGGGTTGAGAATTTGACTCAGCATGTTAGGATTTTAACCTGACAAAATGTAAAAACTACCCAGATTCTTGAATTAGTGGTGCCAAGAAATGGGTTACAATTGTTTCACCACAGCTGTGGTTAAATATAATTGTAAATTTAATCCCAACATTTTCCATGGAGGAAAAGCAATTTTGCTTTGTCTGGGGCATCACTTTAAGTCACTCGCATGATATTTTGGCAAAGAGTTTTAGCTTTTGGAGGATCAAACAAACTCCCCAAATACTTGCAGCCAACACCACATTTTTGTCACTTCGATATGTTTTATGGTAAAACATTTTAACTAAGAAATGAAAAGTTGCTATTTAAGTGTCTGGCTTGAGATGCAAAATCTATTTTCCCCTTCTCGTGCTAAAACAAAAATAAAAGAGGTGTGGCAACTTGAATAATATGGGAGTGTGTTTAACCTGTACAAGTTGTGCAGGGGTGGTGCAGAGGTGGTATGAGGACATTTGACGTTATTGAGTAAGATGCAAGTCCTTTTTATCTGCTCAAGTGGGGCCAGTGCTAAGAGTGCAGCAATCACCAAAAATTCTAATACATGGGTCAATTAAAAAAAAAAAAAAAAAAAACATTTTAGGGGTGGTCAAAGGGAGTGATAAACTTTATAACTAGGCTATACGTTGTATTTCTATGATAAGGCCGTTAAATATTTGCACGTGCCACGTTGTTGGAAAACTGGTGTCAGGTATAAAGACATTGGAGCTGACAAAATCTGTCAGAATAAACATAATTTGAATGACAGCAAATAAATATGCTAATCATCTAAAGTAACACATATGAATGTAGAACACAAAAGTAGAGGGCACCCCAAGTTATTACTTTTACTTATGCTCTATCATTCTAAATTACACAGTCTATATAACTGAGATCCTAACTTCTCTACATGGTACCACTAGAAGAGCACTAAACAGATATTTTGAAAACACACTGGCTTAAATCTAATAATTTCTACTATGAAAATGCGCTGACAATGTGTGTGAGCTTTGTGATGTTTGTGTTTGAACTTCATCACTGTTAGTCTGTCAGTCATTTACCAATGCCTAGTATAACTAATTCCACCTACTTATTTTTATTTTTCTAGAAGAAAGGTAGGTAGGTGGAATTGGTTATGTTGATGATTAATTTATTTGTAGAAAGAAAGGCAACAGGATTGTGACTGTTAAAAAAAATTAAAAACGGACTGCTGAAACTAACAGGAAATAGCACGTTAGCTCAAAATAAAACTCAGAAAACCATTGGTGGGGTAAGTTTCAACGTGAACAGAATGGAAATGATAATTGGGGGAACTAAAAAAATTAAGAGAAAAACCAAGAGTGGAGGAATAAACATAGAGAGAAATGATTTGGCTGCCTGTCTTATCATTCCACACAGAAATGTCAGTGCACTGTGACATTCTCTCCTCCAGCTTCCCGCTGCTGCTCAGCCGCTACCATATAAACACACAGCAGGCTGCTACACCACACAAATGGAGTACTGCATTGACAGACATTCAATCAACGGCTGAACGTACATTACATGCAAAAAGGTATTGTACATACAGCAGATACTAAATGCCATGCCATGAAAAAAAAAACAAAACAATCAATTATTTCTTTTTTACCAAGACGTTTGAGTTGCTTTATTATGTTTATAGTGTAAAAGGTCCTGAAACATCCATTTTTAAAGCCCTTTTTAGTGGTGCAGTTACTGTATGTATGTTTGTTTGTGGAAAGTTGAGCCTTACACACCACAGCACATTAACTTGTCAAATGTTTTTTTTTTTTTAATTAAAAAGGAATATATGGATATGTTGTTATTTAATATTTTTGTGTGGACTTATTTGTGACTTACGCTTCATCTTGCTAATATGTTATACACTGTTTTAAATAAAGTAGATGCCGCATTACACATCCCTCTGTGGAAACCCAAGCCTGCCCAGAGTTTACCTGATCATGGTTTTACTACTTGATGAAAATGTGACTTTTGAGTAGGCTAAATGTCAGTCTGATCGGTCAATTACATTTTTCCCCTCCATGCACCATAGAGACAGTCAGTGAGTATATTTTATTTGCAGTAAATCAGAAGAAGACAGTTCAAGGTAAACACAGAGGCTTACAGGGTCAATCAACTGATTTGGGTTCATTCTGACATAAGCGCCATTCGGTGCACACATGACAGCTGAAATATGAGTGGTACCAAGAATAATAGATTTGAAGAATTTATTCTTGATGGCCGTAGCTGCCAACAGTGAATACCAATCACAGTACCAATTACAAATCACACTCTTTACTTGCCAAAAGCCTTTTTAGATTGTTGACGTTTTCTAATCACCATAGCTCAAATTCAATCAAAATATATTTGTGCAGTCATCCGCCAGTCATTTCATAGTAAAAATCTGCACACATAACACTAAAATGACTTTATGGTGACAGGCGAACATTCACATACAAGACAGATGCTTTGATTGACTTGTGTTTGATAGCTGCAACATCACGACATGATGTATGCTTGAGGTTGCTGTAAAACCTTTCTGAAAGAGACCAAAATACACTCAGAATGAATTTATGTATCATCTCAATTACAGGAGGGCACGGCTGTCACCACCCAAAAAAAAGAAAAGAAAAATGAAAGGAGATAGCAGCGACAGCACCACAGAAAGTCATAAAAGATACCACGCTGACAAAATGACAAAGGAATCTAAAAGATGGGGAATATTTACAGTATGAGGCCGTAGGGGAATTTTTACAAACGCGTCGATTGTATAGTGATGGAGAATGAAGGGCAGAAGCGACTTAATTTTGACTGTCCGTCAAACTATTGATGAGAGAGAGAGATACAGAGTACACTAGTAGGTTTGAAGCCTAAAGCTGCATACTAAACATGATAACTTGCATCAATATTGACGCAGTTTGGATTCTTTAGAATATTTTTCACAGTTTCAAACTTGCACTTTCCAACTGGGACCAGAGCCGCTTTTATCAACTCTACCAATTCATGATCTACTACCAATGCAGTAGTCTGCCCCAAGACTCATAAACAAACTTTGATGGTGTTCCCCTTTAAGGCACGATGTAGGCCGCAAGACCCATGGGTCTTTCAACATGTCTGCCTTGAGAGCCAATTGCATAACGTGTAGGTCTCTTGTGACATGTGTTTGTCTGTGTGTTTTATTATTCAGCTGCACAAATGGGACTTCAACACCATCCACGGATATTCTACTAACAATCGCTACTAAATCAAGAAGTCATCACTGTTGAAAATCATTTCATGAGGGTTGTAACTTAGTTAAAACCTCGTGGCACATACCTGTGGGCGATCCCTCGAGAACCTCTCCGGTGTAGCGCGTCTCTTTGAATATGGGCCGATTGTCATTCTGATCGATGACAGTGATGACAAGTATTACTGGTCCCTCAACGAGGTTTCCATTGAGATCTGTGGTTGACACCTCCAGCTGTGGGGGGGAAAACAAACATCTTTGCCACTGGTTCAATCAAAAATTATTAAAGGCCACTTGTCTCCTTATAAAATTAACAACTATCAATGTTTTGAACAGTAGAGCACAGTGAAGTACAGTGGAACCCCTGGATGCAATCGCTTCTGTACTTGAAATATTGACTTTACAGATGTGTTATTTGCACAGCACATAATCTGTTAAGCAGATTTTTAATAGTGTATAATGAGGGATCGTAGGCGCGATGAGGCAGCCACACCTCCGTCAGCCTTCGCCAGGGCAGCTATGGCTACACGTAGTTTAGCACCACTGGTGTATGATGTGTGGGTGCATGAATAATGTATCCATTGTAAAGCGTCTTTGAGTGTCTGGAAAAGCACTATATAAAAGTGATGCATTATTATTATTGCTATATATACTGTTCAAAGTGTTGTCCGTGATTGTGCTCACAGAATAACTTAGCAGCAGTGCAAACAACAATAATTATAATAATGTATTCCATAAGGATATGAGTAATCACTTGTAGGAAAAATTGGGTTTAAGACAATTTGAACTCAGACCTTGTAAACATTTGCCATAAAATGTATTCATAATAGATGATTATTAACAATCCTAGCAATCCCTCTTGGGGAATTATTTTAAATTTTGTTTCTGAAATGTATGCATTAATATGCAAAACATCTTTGGGCCACACTCTTCTATACTGTGCAATGAAAGGGCTCTTACAAAACAGCATCACTTCATACAGAATGTGCACAGTTTCATTACTCTTAATCTCTGGTAGGGCATAGTTTCTCGGTCAGTGCTACAATGATCATTAGATGATCACTGCAATACTGTATATAACATAATTATGTGTGTATTGATCAAATATACCATACTGTACAACTACATCATGGTACACACTAGAGTACTACTCTTACTGTACTAATTGATAACTGATCTAATCGTCATTACATCAGTTATCATAAAATATTTGCTCAGTGTCTTGGTCTTTGTTAAATTGTCTATTGTATAGTGTTTTTCGACCCTAGGTATACTTACTGCTCATTTATCTCTTGATGAAGCATCAAGACCAACTAAAAGTTCAGTGTCTTGCTCAAGGACACTTGACCTGGTCACAACGGTTGGGAATTGAATCCACAACCTCTCAGTTGAGAGATGACCACTCTACCATATAGCTCCCAATTCCCTTCCTCCCATCTTTCTGATAAACATGCACTTATTGAAATGAGCATTGAAAACTTTGCGCCAGGTTCGAACTGAGACTAAGAGAAGTGAGCACATTTTTCAGCTGTTAGTCTTTTTAAATCTCCTTTCATTTAGTTACAGATAGATTTTAAAGTGCTTTTAGTAGTCCACAAATCACTAAACGGTTCAGCCTGGAGAACAATACTGATGGGTTCAAAGGTAATAAACCAAGTAGGACTGTTATACAAGGAGATCGATTGACTCGGGCCAGCTAATTGTGCCCTGAGTACAAACTACACTGCAAACTTGATAGTGAGGTATAATTTACAGACTAACAGTTTCTAACCATTCCCTTCAAAGACAAATTCACTGGCACTTTTGCAATTTTGGTCACTCATTGCCATACAGTTTTTTGCATGCAATATACTTACTGTATGTATGGCCATTACAATGAGATCGTTTGGTAAATATTTCGATATCTGTTTTTTGTGCTTTACTATGTTTGTTGTACAGAAAACAACAATGTGTCAAATACCTGGGCTTGATCTTGTTTCGTCCCTACAATTTTATTTTAACCCCATAACTTCAGGAAACCCCATTTTGAGAAAAACGCCAAACAAACTTTCGCAGTGTAATGGTTGGTTTTAATCTGATTTCACGCTTCAAAATAGTAAATCTCATAGAAAATAGCGTGAAGAATTAATTGACACCGTTTCATGTCTTTTACATAGCTTCTTGGCGGGTCCCCGTGGCCATGACGTTCTCTCGCTCCACTGTAAAATGTGGGTATTCACCAAATGTTCCCCTGGCCCCTACCCATATGCTACATATTATGAAGTATATCTGTAAATTCAAAATATCTTACCAATGTGGCAGTGTTGTGCATAGGCTTACTGAATTGCACCATAACTTCCGACAGCATTCATTTCTTTGTACAAAACGTTTGATTTATTGCTCCTAGGCAAAGAGTTCAAATGTGTTCTTTTTGACAATGACTTTTTACCCTAAAAATGATGCTTCTCGGAAAATGACCTTTTGTGAAGGGATATGGCGATGTGATAGACAAATAAATGGGAGTGGAAAAAAAATGATGCTTCTCGGAAAATGAACAATAAATGGGAGTGGAAAAAAAATGATGCTTCTCGGAAAATGAACTTTTGTGAAGAGATATGGCGATGTGATAGATAAATAAATGGGAGTGGAAAAAATTCACTACAGAAAAGATGCTTCATCCTTATATTAGATTATTTTATCAATTACAGTTTAGTCCTAATTTCTTATCTAATTTTCTTTGAGATTTTAATAATAGAAAGATGAGTGCTTTACTTTTCTAGGTTTTATCTAAAGACCAAGGCAACAACGGAGTATGCGAGGAAGATTGGTCTCTTGCATAGCACCACCTTCTCAGTCTTCCCTCTCTCAATAGGTTATGCATGACATCACATACGTATCCTCGCTACCATACACTGTTCCACTGCACACTCTATCACTCTCATATTATAACTGTCAAATCAAAAGCATAAGGAGCAATGGAACAACACACACACATATACACACACGCAAACACACGCACACGTACACAACTGAACTTAGTTTATTGGACATATGGATGCATGCATAGTACTTCATTTGTAATTCTCTTGGTTGCATCGAGAGGAGATGGGTTGAATTTCAACAAGGCCAAAAAGGATGGGAGAAAAGGGCCCACATTAGCACACAGAGAATCTGACCTAGGGCATAAATAATCATAAGACTGTCCTACAGGGTGAAAAGAGATGATCCGTTGAACTTCCTGATTTAGAACACCATGTGGAATGTTAATGAAATATAATGTAGGTACAGTGTTCAAAAGGATTAGGCTTAACCCAGTAATTGTGAGTCAACATCAAGCCTTTGATGTGTGTCCTATTAACTAGTTCACTCTTTATTCAACTACAATAATTGAAGCATAATACATATAACCAGGCAATGGTCTAAGACCTCTTGCCTACTGTTAAATATTACAAATAATTCAGAGCGCTTATTTTTACAGATGCGGGGAAAGTTATTAGTTTAAAAAACAGACTGACTGATAACGTTCTAAAATGTCAAAAACAATAAGAACAAGAACAATTTCCTTTAATACTTTGAAACAAGTTGAGCAACACATTAATAACTCCCAGCTGTTTTCCCAACAACCCAGCTGTTTTCTCATTGTTAGAAATAAATCCACTTCTCCAGGTTGTGTTAAAACTAATGGCTTTCCGGAAATATTTTCATTGACGGATTTGTAAAAAGCTACTGTCTGAACGGTTACAAACCAAAATAGATTACTGTATGATATGAACTACATTTTAATATATGATTTAGATACGATTCAACCAATATGAATAGAAACTGAAAAGGATAATGCTAAGCCTTCCCATTGCACTGCACTGTCATTGACTGGTTTTCCATTTCGCTTAGTGTTCATCTCCCACCGTGGCAATAAAGTCACCACCCTCTCCTTTTGTTGCTGCAGAGGATTGAAACGTGCAGCATGTGCCGGTTGTTTCCCAAATATCCCTGTGAAACTGCATGGTAGTCGCTCCCAGGTGAGTATAACTCATCACCTTCCAAACACTCCTATGGCTCAGTCACTTTTAGGAGTTGGTGTTCCACACTGCAGAAACCTACTTCTGCTGTTTCGAGAGTGAACAGAAGAACAAACTACCCTTCCTTTTAGTTCTCAATTCACTGCTTTGGACATAAAAAGGGAGAGTTGATTAACCAAAGTGAATCAATGATTCAATGCAATGATTCTTTTTGTCATCGGCTGTGTATAGTAAATTAATATTTTTGTTTTCTTGTTTCGTTTCCCTTTCTCATGGGATTAGCTGTTGCTAGGCTATAATACCCAAGGGGAAATGACTACATTACTTGTTTTTATGACAGTCTTGGATGACGTTGGACAAGATGTGATATACACCGCAAACTGGTCACCAGCCAATCGCTGGGCACCAAGCAAACAATCATTAACACCGTGCTATTGTTTGCTTTGTCCCCGATGCATAATTTTTGCCATGGGACGCATAATTTCAAATCAATGTGTGTTCACCGGATGCAACATTTGTTTTATAGTGGCATTTCTAAACAATTGTTTCACATGAAGCAATAGCAGCCTGCAGCAGGGGCATCCTCCTCATACTCTTTGGCTGCCTTAGCCAACTTCTACTTTGATGCTACTTTCAAGGAGCATTATCTCAGACATCATTCAAGGTCGCATGCGAGTAGTCTATCGAGCTAAAATGTGCGTCAAGAAGGCATATACCGTACAGTTAAAGACAGTTCCAAGTTGATTGAGTATCATCATTGCAACTTAACTCGATGGAGCACCTCAAAACAACCTCTAAACAGTGCTGGACTGGAGTAAAAATCTGTCTTATAAGAAATAAGACCATTTAAAAATAATAATGGTAATAATAAAGGAAACAACACCTAAGCTACACCTAAACTACAACAGTGCTGTTTCTCATGTTGTGTCAAAAGCCAAAAAAAGAATTTTATACATGGGCAGAAGAATCACAGCCAAAACAGTGTATGCACATTTACAAAATGAAATTTACTCCACATAATGATACCTGGTATTAAGATACTAGCTGCTTGCGTAAGCCATGTCCTTGCAGCCAGTTCGAAATCTTTGATTGGAAAAGTGCAAGCCTCTGTCATCTCATGTATTTTTAACGCCTGTGTTTATTGTTTAAAACCCATACAAATGTGGGAAAGAATATTACCGTGATGGTAAATTACGTAAACGTGCTCATGTAGCCATTAGCAATAGGTTGCTTCTTATGAGTGATTATTTTGAGTACAGATTTCTTTCAAAATCTCAGGGATTCTAATCTGAAATTATCCATTCATCACAGCAGAAAAAACAACCACTGATTGTAAATACAGATAAAAATAGCTGTTCTTGGAATGGGGAGAAGCTGAATAGAAGACCGGGAGGAGGTAAGAGTTGAAAAGACAGAAAAATGGGGCTCTTCCATTTAGCTGGCAAGATAAAAATAAACATAATCCCTCTTGTAAGGGTATTGGAATTGACACTAAGGCCTATGGTGTATCATGGCACCAAGGTATGTCTTTGAAGGTACAGGATCATCTTTTGTCTGACACTGATAGGATTGCTTGATGGGATGGTTAACATCTTTCCGTTACTCCGTTACCCTGTGCCTGATGGCTGGGCTTGGCTCCTTTTGCGGACGAGCTCCATGAATGGTGTATTCTCACCTGTACATCAATGTGTCTCTGTTCCACCTTTTTAGTTATGTTGTTCTCTTGGTTAAACAAGTATTTATATTCAAGGGTGTAGGGCTACTGGGATGGGTCCAGATTTTGGGCGGGTGCTAAGCAGTAGAGAGCGGATGGTTGGCGAGAGGGAGGGGGCTTGTTAACTTTGGCAGCAGTAATGATCTGCCGGAAGAAGATGAGAATTTTTGATGAGTAATGGAGACTGGGACCGAAACGAGTCCTTGAGGAATTTCAGTAACTTGGTTCAATAACCTATCGAGGCACTTTATCTTCCCCACAAATACCCACCTAGTCGTGTAGTGATGCTCTACCTGATGGTAAAACACGACGAAAACACTGTGAGAAGGCCAACTTCAAAATAAACCTTAGTTTACTGAATAATAAATGGACATGAAGTTGTACCCAGCAACATGAAAGCAATTCACAAGGCTTTCTACTGCAACTGTTAAGCATTAGTCAAGGGTGTCAGCTTGTCTCCATAAAAATACATATTTAAACCAAAATGTTATTATTTATTATTGTTATTACGATGTTAAAACGACAAGAATTCTCATTCATGGCAGTGAATGAGTTAACAAACCATGCTGATGCAAATGTGCTTGCAAATTTGTCTCAGAGCAAAATTTATGGAAAGAGATTTGTCTAGTCTAATTTTTACTCAAGATGAAAGTAGTCTACTGTTAAGGCCAGTTTGAAGAATTAAAATAAGGTTGACTAAAAATATATGAAGGGACAGTGGGAAGTTTACAGCCCCTGGGTTTTGATGATCTTGACCACAAAAAAAAAGATTAAAATGAAAAGGTTTTGATAACAATCTGAAGTGTGATCAAAGCACATTTGGCAAGAGTAAATTTTATGAATGCACTGATTTTATAGAACTGCTATGGAAATAAAGACATAAGAAAGGCTACTTTGAAAAGACACAGTAAAATATAAGTATTTGTCTATGACTGGTATTTTCAGCAACAGTAACCGTAAACACATATGTCAGTGGTAGATCAAAGACCATGTGGTCACTCTGAACAAGGCCAAAGATAACGCCAAAACATGTCACGTATAACCTCTTAGAAACTTTTAAGATTTTAAAGTTTATATTTTTGAATTTGAAAGTTTTTAAGTCATGCCACTGTCTGATGAAAAGCAAAACATCAGTTGACCATGTGGCTTTACAGCATCAAAACATTACGTAAATAAACACAAAGTATAATTATGTATTTAGTTATTTAATTTGTTTATTTATTTGCAGCCTATTTCAGATACGGGATGAGTCTATGTGTTGCAATTTTATTAGAATTTGGGCATTCTAGAGGTCTGTTTGCACAGGCACCTTTTTATATACAGTACACACTAACAATGTGGTGAGTAGTCTGCATGTATGTGTGTGTGTGTGCTGTGCTTTATCTATTGCCAACATATAGATACTAAGTGCACATGAGGCCTATTTCCCTGTGTGCAGGCCAGCGTATCGTGAACTCTAAAGCCCAAGAAATTACGGTCCAGTCAAGCAGAAAACAGGAGAAGGATTTGGACAAACGTGTGCAGTTGCAACAACTCCAAACAGAGAGGACATTACATTGGCAGGCATAGCAGCTGTCTATTATATTAACTCCTGGGTAATTATAAGTGTGAAAGGGTGTCAATGCATAATTAAAGCTATATACTGTATTTCAGCCCTCTATTAAAAATACTAATTCTTTAATGATATGTAGGCTATCAAACGAAAAAAAAAAAAAAACAGTTCATCCATTCTTTATACAACTGAATTTTTTCAGAGTGAAAGCTGCTGCCTAACCACACATTCAAATGAATGTACAAACTGTTACAACAAGGGCTGGGAACCTTACATTCTGAAAGAGTCATAATAGACATCAAGACCCACAAAAACCTCATGACAGCTTAATTAAGGTTAACACTACATGTTGTTGGCTGTCTCTTTTGTTTACCTGTTTGTATTTATATAAAGAGTGTAGTTATGAAATAATTGAACTGCTACAAATAACACCATTTTTTTCTGAAAAGCAAAACTGAATTCTGAAAAAAGACATATTGAAGCTTACTTTCAAATGCAATAGAATATATATGCTTGTGTTCTTTGCATGTTTACTAAATTAAAGCAAAAATATACTGTCCACATGGAGCGAACTGAAATGCAAACCTGTCTTTGTCACATCCTCATTTTATCACTTATGGAGCATGCAGTTAGCTGTCAACTTGAATTAAAAAGGACTATTTTACCTACCATTGTAATACATATACAGTATTTGAAAAAGAAAAAAAAAGAAGCACAGCACCGGATCATTAGGGCTGTAGACTCTGTTTCAGGCACTGTACGCTGTCACCTATGAAGTGTGAGCGTTGTTTCATGTAAGTATAAATAACGAATGTTGTATGTAACATTAAATGATGTGTTTTTTTCCAGAAACCTTTCTTTTTTTTATTATTTATTCATGGGTTTCCTATAAGGGGTTAAGTATCTCCATAAATGTTTGTGCTAGATGTACACACATGTATGGTGTAGTAGCAAAATAGCTCATGCTATTTGTGTGTCTACAAATACTTTGATTTAATAGCATGTAGGCTTTCATGTAGTAAATATTCGCATATGCGGCTTTCCAAAAAGAAAGAAAAAACTTCACAAAAAGTACTAGGACTGCATTATCTAAGGATAAAACTTGTCCTTGTCAAGTTACCTGCCTTTTATTTTGTTTTGGCTTTTATTTTGTTTCAGGCTCTCCTTCCTCTGCAAGGGGGCGGGGCCACCGGGCACGCACACCTGTTGTCCATCTTATTACGGAGCTTTATAAGATGGCCGGCACTGATGAGTTATTGCTGCGTTTTTCCTTTGCAAAGCTCCCTAGCCGATCTGTGAAGCCCAGCGCTCACTGCATCACGTTCTGCCCTCTCGAGACAATTTGGTTTATACTTTGTGCTTGTTATGTTATTTTTTTCATGTGGATGATTTCTGTTGCTACTTTGTTTGCACCCGTTCTCCTGCGGACTCGCTCTCTCGCAGCGGCCTTCTTCCCCTTTGGACTTCATTTCTTTGTTTAAGCTGAAGACAACTTGCAAATTTGCTAATTTAGTCAGAAACATAATATATATTTAGTATTAGGCGGGCCAAGTAAAACGTTGGCCTCCCGGGCCTTGGGTTTTACACCTGTGAGCTACCAATATACCGGTTCGGTTTTAGGTGTTCAAATTTTACTCGTTAAAGGGCTGTTAAGCACGAAACATTCCCAATCTGTTCATCAAGAAGAAGACAAGAATGAAGAAGAAGAAGAAGAAGAATGAGAAATTATTGGCCTAATAGTGGCAGCTCCACTCTCAAGTTTATACATGGAATTTTGTTCAAGCATCCTCTGTAAACGGCATTTATGACACTATTACATGTGTAATCTACATATAACAATGAAAAGGCATTTTTAATGAGGCTTGATTATCAGTTGATGTAATTTTCTTAGCTTTACAAGCATACCCTGACATACTGTATGCAAAATAGGTCAACATAAATAGCTTTCCATTTACAAAGGCATTGTAACAAATTATTTTAGTCATACTTTGCAGGTAATGAAACACTAAAGTTTGCACGTTACGAAGTTAAAAATGTAATAATGTAAACATGAATACTGTAAGAGAGGAACAACAGGCAACTTTGACAAGCATCGTCAACAAAATCTAGACTATATGCGGAAAATTTTGAGAAACTTATGGTAAAAATGTGTGCCTATTTCATTCGGAGACTTTTGCTAGTATTTTTAAACGTCTAATTCCTATGATGGTTAATGGAGATTTTTTATTATTTTTATGGGTGCATCTTCTCACTGCATGGCATGATTTGACAGGCACACTATAGTTGAGGAAGAGATGGGTGCCTTTTAAATCTGCTGTCAAGACATCAGAAAAGTAGGATGTCATTTTCTTCAAAGTAAAAAGCTATATCATAGAATATTTATTTTTTTAAGGAATGTCACCACTTTGAATGGCACATGCTACAATTTCCAGGAATACACACACACACACACACATATATATATATATATATATATATATATATATATATATATATATATATATATATATATATATATATATATATATATAACAGTGTTGGGGAGGAGTAGTAATTACTGTAATGCTTTACTTTTTACTGTAATACAGTAATGAAATATTTTAAACACAAAAACATAGTAATTTTTTATTAGAGAGTAAAGAGTTCGCCAACAATGCCGTGAGATCGGAGTAGAAAGGTCCATGGCAAAATACTGTATTTACTTCCCACTCTCCTACAGCTGAGATGAATGCGGCAGCAGCGAAGGACAGGTTGAATATGGACAATACGTACACAAGATGGACGTATGCCCATTACTTTCAGTGTGTCAGAGATAAATACAAGAAGAATATGCAGTAAATGTTGGGTGGAATTTGAGCACAAGATCTAAATGGCTGTCCGTTTTGCCAAATAAGACCAGTAATTTGACATCGTGTTTAGAGCAGTGCTACAGTAACGTGAAGTTAGCAAAAAGAAAACACGTGGGAGGATTTTGCCCTCTCACTGAGGGATGCCACTTCCACCTCTAGAGGTTAGGAGATTCATTAAGAGATATGCTACCACTTTTCATGGTAAATGGACTTTCTCTTACTGTATATAGCGCCTTTCTACTTTAGGTACTCAAAGTGCTTTCCAGTAACTACCTTTTCCACTAACTTACCTACTGATGACACAGTATCAGGAGCAACTGGGGTATATAATAATAATAATAACAAAATAAGCCAACAGTGATTTTAACTGTACAAATGCTATTAATAATAGTCTATAAATAGTAGGTGTTTTGTATTTTCTTGTTTTGTTTTGTTTTATGGACATGCTGAAGTTTTGTATTGTTGTGATTGTAGACCATTTGCTTTAAGTTCTGTATAAATATTTATTTCTGGTTAGCGCATTTCATTTATGTGTGTGCTAGAGAGAAAAGTGCATTAGGATAGTTGGGTGTGAGGAGGGAAGCAGTAAAAGACATGACTGAACGCTATCCCAGTCATTGTTGATCTATTTAGTAGCAAGGCGGCAGAAATATTTATGACTGTCACAACGTGAGCGGACCCATGATTGGAAAAAGCCACTTTGAATGCTAACACCATCACCCGACCCGTGATGCTCAAACTCCATTTGTTAGCAGTGGAGTACATAACATAGCATTTTCATGCGTCAGGCGAGTTTGCAATAAACGACAAAACTTCTTTCAATGAGTACCAAGTGTTTGAATTTCCTCCTGTTTCTTTTTATGTGTAGTTAGTATTTTTTATTTTTTTTCCCTGTTGCACAGGCTTGACTTTCCAGAACGGGCTGTGTGACATCACGGCACAGTGCACTTACGACACTGTACAGAAGCCATCAGGAAGCGGATCGATTTCCTTAAACGTTTAATATTGATTTGGGGACATTTTATATCGATTTAAAAGACGGTAAATGAGAATCTCGATTTTTATGGGAATCAATATTTTTGGCACATCACTACCAACCGTCCATCAAACTAATCATTTATCTTCACGAGGGTTGCGAGTGCGCTGGAGCCTGTCATCAGGCAGCAAGCGGGGTACACCCTCTATTTGTTGCCAGCCAATTGCAAGGAACACAAAAACAAATAACCATTCACGCTCACAAACCTACCCAAAGGTGTTCAAAATACCTACTCTGGATGTTTG
The DNA here is from genome assembly GCF_059441005.1 of Hippichthys cyanospilos. Classification (NCBI taxonomy): domain Eukaryota; kingdom Metazoa; phylum Chordata; class Actinopteri; order Syngnathiformes; family Syngnathidae; genus Hippichthys; species Hippichthys cyanospilos. Next base: position 10,898,272 of record NC_142374.1, read on the forward strand.
AATGCAGGAGGAAACGGAAGCACCTGTAGAAAACTCATGCAGGCATGGTGAGAACATGCAAGCTCCACACAGAAGCAATAACATCCAATCTTTCAACAGTTCTGCCCATTTTTCTCTGCAGTACTCCTCAATCTCTATCAAGTTGGATGGGAGACGTCTGCGTGCAGCTATTTCAAGGTGCCTCCAGAGATGTTCAATTGGATTCAAGTCTGAGTTCTGGCCGGCCCAATCCAGAATATTCACAGAAACGTTCTGAATCCACTCCTTTGAGATCTTGACTATGTGATTCGGGTCACTGCAAATTCCAGATGATTTTCCATGGAAAAAGGGTGCACCTGAACTAATCTTTGAGCTTCATGGCAATAGGCATATGTCCATATACATATGTAAATGTCATTCTTCTTAGTTTTCCGTTTTTAATGAATTTTTAATCAAAAACATATCCTAATAAATTTAAAAAAGGAAAAATAAATCAATTAAATTGTCGTATTGGGAATACTCCATCCATTCATTTTCTTAAGCCGCTTATCCTCGCGAGGGGGGCTGGTTTGCTGCTGTCTATCCCAGTCATCTTCAGGCAGTTGGCGGAGGACACCCTGGAGTGGTTGCCAGCCAATCACAGGGCTCACAGAGGCCAGAACCATTCACAATCACACCATAGGGCATCTTAGAGTGTCCAATACACCTACCATGCATGTTTTTTGGAATGTGGGGGAAAGCCAGAGAGAACCCACAGGGGCACTGGGAGAAATTAGAAACTCCACACAGGAAGGCCAGAGCGAGCTGGAATTCAACAAGGGAGCTCTGAGCTCATCCTGTAGTTACAACTGGGCTGACATGATAACCACTTTTCCACCTTGCCACCCTGGTAAAAGATCAATTTAATATAATTTGGAACGAGGTTGTAAAATGACAAGATGAGGAAAAAGTGAAGCACTGTGAATACTTTCCGAAAGCACGGTATGTGTTATCTCAAGATGCAGCCACCACTAACCCCACTCAAGTTCTCGGGTTACATGTGCTAAATTTTGCTAGACATTTTTTTTGGCATGCTCTTCCTTATTATTATTATTATTATTATTATTATTATTATTATTGTTGTTATATTTTGCAAACATCAGTTTATATTTTTAAATAAGTACAGTCAGTGACTGTCAGGCAATGCTAAATTATTGATCTTGACATTAATTAAATAGACATTTTTTTGAATTGCCAATTTGATTTCATCTAATGTTCTTTAATCACACATCAAAGCATTTATAAGCAGTGAAGCAAAACTCATACATTCGATGTGGTTGATAACACCTGCCAAATGTTAAATATTTATGAAATGGCAGGTGGAGTATAACCAAGGGAGAGTGGCTGCTGATGTGCAAAGTAATGGCACCTCCTGATGCCCTAATTTATTTTGCCTTTTTAGCTCATCCTGTAGTTACAATTGGGCTGACTGCATTATTCAAGGTGTCAGATTGATACAAATCGACCATGAGAACCGGACACAATGTATGCACTTATTTCTTTGTTATAAAAAACTGCCGTCTCTGTTACTTTTTAAAAACAACATGAGGCATTACAAAACTATTAGTTTACTGGTACCATATTGCCAACTGAAAGGGGGGTATTGATCAATTGTTCAACTGCGGCACTAGAAAAGATTGTGTGCATTTCCTCTCCCCCTCTTCGAACTGTGCATTTTTTCATGTCAATTGTTTGGTCAGGCTAACATTTAATTTAACAACAAAAATCATGTTGGAATAAGTGATGTCAGCAGGTTTTTCCTACATATCACTTTTCATGCCATTGTTTCTTTGGAAATTAAATAGAAATTAAATTCAATAAATCCAGTAGCGGTCCGTGCGTTTCACACTTATGCCTTCAGTGGTTTGACTCAAATAAATACCCCTAAGAAGCACACGTACGCATTACTGGACTACACAGGCTATTTTACGGAGCATTTAAACATCAATAAACCCATATCAGCAATTTAAAACTTATCATTATACGTGATACTGACAAAATTTAAAATAATTAAGAGACTAATTTCAAATTATTTGTCCATGAAGTTTTATGAAGTCCACCATGAGCAGTCACACTATAACAAAATTGTACGCTAAATTTCCAATCGCAGTTTAACATAAGAACATCATTTTATTTCTTTTCCACTAATTACAAAAACATATCAAAAAGGAAAAAAAATGTATCAATCAAATGCTTGACTCACCAAAACGGCTGTAGCGCACTTGTTTCAATACAAAATCTATTCTGAATTTCATTTCAAATAATAACTCTTTTTCTATTGATGATGCTGAAAGTCATATCATTCCAATTTCTGTTTTGCTCTTTTTCAGCCTTTGTGGGTTAAACAAAAAGGCGATTAGATTTGATTTTTTTAGCTAAATGTCCGCGGGTCTGGCTTCATTGTACGCAATGCCTATAGTGCAGATCAGCCAAGCAACACAATTAGCTTGATTGAGCAACATGTATTTTTTGTTATTTACTTAACTTTATGTAATGACTTCTAATGTTAAACACGGTTGATCAACATAGCACCGCCTCCCTTCAGTGAGCATCCAATCAAGTTACATTCAACGTGACACTTCCAGATGGCCACCTTATGACTCGATTGGCTATTGCAACTGTCTATTAACTATATGGGCCCATTCACATATGCCTTTGCACACTGCATGTGTCTTTGCACACTGCACAAAAGCCTGCAACTCTTGTTTGGAATGCCCTCAAAGGGGTCTTATTGCAGGCAGATTTCATACAGCCTGGCGACACAAGTTAGCTGAATTCTAATTGGCTAAAAACTCCTTAAAACTACAACACTAGAAGGAGTGTAACCAAATGGATATAAAATGACATGAAAAGAATAGAATATGGAAAATAATTGTATAATATGAAAACATGTATTATACATTTTAGTAAAACTGTATTTAAAATAAAATTGACTTTAATTATAGTTATTATAACTATTATGGTTTATTCAAGTTATGACAATGACGTCAGGTTATACTAGGCCAGCAGAGAAGGCCTTGCTCTCCCTAACGGTCCACCACTGAACATTTAAGATTTTAGTGACCAAAACTGGTCCCTATAATAAAACTGTGTAAAATAAATGTGTATAGTTGTTTTGTTTTTTTCTTTGTTTTTAATTATCTTTCTGTCACAAGAGTTACCAAATGTCAATTAAATGTGATCTTACACGATGCTAAATAATTAGATAAGATGCATAGTCTACTATTTCAAAAAAAAGTCCCTTTGCAATCTAATTTACAGTGGATTATGTGACATTCCAGAAGATTACTGACCTGGTATGAATCGATGACCTCTCGGTCCAGTGAGCGAGTAACTGACACATCTCCTGTGTCTATGTCAATAGTAAAGAGACCTTTGGGGTCCTGGTCAGCGCCGGGTCCTGTCAGTCGGAAAATGTGGTCCCACGACTTCTCTGTTGAAATCACCTGCAGGATAAAACACACACAGCAAGTCAAAGCTTTTCACATTTGTCTTTTGAGTCAAGCCATTTCCCGGATTATATTGTTGTGTCTCCAGAAAAAAATTTTGATAGGTGTACTCACATGAGACTACAGTTGCCAGCACCGTCCGTGAGCAGGCCAGTCAGAGGGAAAAACAAAAGTAATGTTACATTCTTACAATGTAAGTTTGGAGTTAAACAGTACAAAAATCATATAATTGCAACACTTCAAACTGAACGGGTATTTTAGTGCAGGGACACCAACATGACGAAGTGAAATATCGCTTATCGTCTAATTTTTTTTCTTACCATATTAAGTTGTTGGGATTCTTTATCTGTAAAACATGGTTTCAGTATATTTATATTTATATATTTATATTTAGCTGTATATATGTATATTTAGCTTTTATTTTGACGGTCTATTATTCATTTACAACAGAAAAAATATGAAATGAATCTCAAGACAATGATACCTTATCTGGCTATTACTGGTGTGTAATAAAACAAATCTCTGAAATCTTTGTGGGGGGCACAGGGGTGTAACTTTAGTATTATTGGCTTTACATTCAGCTTAACATTTACGGTACTACGGGTAAATTTTCACCCTTTCATATTGTTTATTTTTAATGAAAAGGACAGACTTGTTTTCCCACAAGTCTTGTTTTCCCTGAAGAAACAATTTTAGTTTAGATACTAAGTGAAAATCAGACCAAATAAAAATACAAAAAGTAAAATATACAAGGTTGAACAAACAGCCATCAAGCCACCCAAACCAATATATATTATATTATTATACAACTCTTTGAAGTTCTTGTCCAAGGTCATAGCTGGTTTAAAAAAAAAATGTCACAAGTGATGTGACCATTCAATCCTCTAGTCATACCGAGGACCACACGTTTTCCTTTTATTTATTTATTTATTTATTTATTTATGTGTTCGTTTTCTCAGGAACCCCACATGAAATTTGCCTGGGTAAATCCGGAGATTCCATGGATAGCTCGTTTTTGCATCACAAGATGCCCAGATTAGTATGCCATATTTACTTGGTTTACTGGACACATACTGCTGGAAGGGGCTGAAAGGGGCATATTCCACGGAAGGGAAGAAAACTGACGACTTGAGAAAAGTTGATGTCCTCGAGTGTAGTGCATGGTTAAAAATAAGATCCAGAAGCATACAGTACTTTCACAAATAAGCAAAGCTTGAAGTTTAAATCATACTCAGCATGATTAAGTTCTGAGACTTCAGCTCAATGAGCATAAAAATGAACTCATTTCTCAATTTACTCATCACTAATTAATTTCTTAGTTTTGCTTGTGATTTCGATTTACTATAGAGGGCTATACTGTATGTGAGAGAGAGAAAACAAAGTGTAAAAATAATATTTAAGGATAAAATGTGTCAAATCACTTGAAAGACATCGAAAGGTAACTTATAAGGTATTGCAGTTAGCTTAACTTTAGTCTAATCATCCAGCCATCCATCCATCCAATTTTGCTAGTGCTTATCTTTATTAGGCTGACTGGTGAGCTACAGCCTATGCCAGCTCCCTTTGGGATACTTTAATCATGGTGGTAAACTTTGTTATGCTTAGCTAAAAAAAAAAATGTCAATCTCCAACTTTCTACTCCTTGACTAATTTGCCCGTCAAACAAAATATGTTCTTTTGAAGAACAGGAATTCTGAATTCCAGTACCCATCATTGAACACAAACGAACATCCTTATTATTAATATGACTTTGGTTGGCACCTGGTGAATAAGAGGATTTCAGAGTGGAAAGGCAGCAAATCAAAAGGATTCACAGATGGCTCAGCGGCAAAACTGCAGGGAGGCAGCATTACCAAAATAAGGCATGCCGGCGTTAAATGAGATGTGACCGTATTACAGGGCTGACGACACGGCAACTTCAGGTGAAGCCGAAGTGAAGTGTCAGGGGAAGTGTATTGTCTCTACAAGATGCTTAGTTGGAGATGGCACAAACAGTACAAATAGTACAAGTACACACACTGACAGACGCAGGTGGTGGAAACTAAACATGAATCCAGGGGCATTGTGTTGAATCTGTTTCTCACTGTGAAGTGTTGGGGACAGGTGGCAAACGCCCCTATCACCACCATCGCGCAGTGTGACCCTCAGCTCAAATTAACTGCGAGGCAGACCTGAAAGTCGAAATGAGAAACTAACATGAAAATGAGAGGAAGTCAGTTGCTAATGTGCAATAATACTGAGCGGGAGCACCCAAGCACTTTGTAAAGTAGTAACTCTCCTTTCGGTTGCACCCACTGAGATGATGTGAATTGAATTTTCAGCCATGCAGCTGGTAATGAATGTCAAACCATGAAGGTTCGCCTGTGATGCTCGCAGTTTGTGGGGTGCATGTACAGTATGTCTGACACTGTGTGGAGGGGATTAATAAAAGTTTAATGAGCATCGTTGCTCAATCAATAGGAAATAGCGTGATCAATTTGTAAAAGAAAAATATGCCCTGGTGCAACATTGGTGTCTGCAAATCAGATTTTCTCCCAAATTATTAGCTAGTATAAGGGCTGCCAATGATGTTCTCGTCTCAACACAAAGTTATTTTTGAATTGTGTCTCCCAGACAGATGCTGAAAGCAAACGAGACTGTGCGGTCGTTGCTAAGCATAATGTGCCTTGTGTAAAAAGGTCACATGTTTCATTTTCTACAATACATTCTCGCCTGTGTTTACACAAACATGTGAAGGCCTTAAATTAAAAGAGGAACACCGTAATTCTTCAAGTATAGGATGTACTTTTTTTTCCTCAAAAATGGAGGCCAAAACTACGCATCCATTTTCTTCTTGCGCTTTGTATAGAAGAGCAATAATTAATGACAACCACGTACGTTAGGTGTCATCAATGCGAGTAGTATATATTGTATATGGTTGATGTTTGAAAATATTTCATGCAAACAAATGTTGGTTAAGGTTCACATCAGCCATGAGTCTCCTGTTTAATTGTTTTTTCCAGATCACAATTGCTTTCCTTAATATATGGCATGATCAAAGAGTTGATTTGATATTGAACACCACAATCTAAATTATTAATTGTGCGTTCATCAGACTTGGTTAAAGATCAGGATAATCTTACAGTACATTGCTCTCAACCTTCTTTTGGTTTGGTAGAACCTGAAGAGTCTACTCATCTTCAAATTTCCGCATTTCAAAAGCAGCATAGGTGAAAGTGTATTTTTTTTTTTGTTTTTGTTTTTTGCCTTGTGTCATCACTTGTTATTAATAAAATGGACTTTGGACTTTCACTTATATAGCGCTTTTCTACCTTGGGTACTCAAAGCGCTTTACACTAACTAGTCACAAGTCATTAATAAAAGGTGTTCTAATCGCTCCTGGTAAAAGTCAAACTGGTGCTTTCTACACATTAGTTTTGTAGGAATTTTCGTTTTAAGATACCACCCAAATTGGTGGTTTTCAGCTCATGACCTTTGAAAGAAAAGATCAGTGATTGGCTCAAATTCAGCATGTTTGAAAAATGTGTAAAATTCTGTAAAATTAAATGCATAGCAGGCATGATGAAGTAAGCAACATGCATTTGATTAACGCTAGGGCGGCCAAAGGAATTACAATTTTTAACAAACCAAAACGATCACCGGCTGTTTCAGAAGATAACCCCATAACTGCAAAAGAACAAAAAACATTAATAAAAAGTGGATTTGTGATTTTTTCACGCTGGAAAGAAAAGGAAAGTTTTCCCTGCAACCATGAAGAATAATAATGGCTCTATGCATTTAACTCGCTAATGGAGGAAGGGAGGAAAACAGAGGTCTACATTGGGTCACCATCTATTCTGGAGTCTACACCTGACAAATCTGTTTTTTATTGCTTTGCCTGCTATTAAGCTCCCCTCATCATATTGCATACCACCACCTGCTCTACTTGTCCTGCGGTCCAGGCGAGATTTGAAATTTGCATTGGCCAGAAAAAAAAAAAAAAAAAAAAGACTAATAGTCCAAAGAAAACTAATAAGTGGAAGGTGTGCATGCATGTGTGGGGGGCATTTTTGTCTTGTAGAAAAAATTAAGCAAATAATTTAGAATAAATGATAAAAGCCAGAGGCTGCTTGCGCTTTCATGCTGTAATATTACCCAATATGTGCCTGCTCTGTGTTCGCAAGATACAGCTTCTGTTGTTCAGTGGCAGTTTTGTTGAGCGCAGACAAAACGAAAACTGCACACGGGAAAGGAAATGAAACAAAGCAAACATGTTGGAGCTGTCAGACAGCCGTGGGACAGACGATAGAGAGAGAGAAGACGGGCTGAGGTGATGAGCAAACCAGGATGCAAAAACAAGAACAAAAAAATGCCCAAACAATGCAACGGAGGGTGTGCATTGTGTATTACATATTATCTGGCACTGCAAGCAACCTACTGTATTACATCATTCTCCCTCTGGGGATGTCACATTAGACAGACAAGTTGATTTGTGAGCTGAAACCTGAGGGTAACATTGCATGTTGGTGTCTCATATCGGATGTTTGATTTCGATTTGCATTGCAAAACGGATGTGTGTTTATCCCAGGAAAACTGAGGCTCTTACTGCTAATCAATATAACCAGATAAGGTTTGTCAAAAAAAAAAAAAAAAGGCGAGAACCACCTGGCACCTACGGAGAGCTTATCCATGCTGCCAGGGATGACAGCCTAGTCACAACTCCCATCTCAGAAACCCCCATGAGGAAACACTTGAGCCCGAAAGTTAAAAACAACAAAATAGAAAATCTACAAAACAACAAAGTAAAAAGCTAAGAGGGGAGGTAAACGACAGGATAACAAAAGAAACTGAAAACTAAAACAAGCAAGATCAAACAACGTAAACACAAATTAAAAGAATGAAATTAAGCAGTACCACTTTGTGGTCCTCCCTTGCTACGTAACGGCCCCATCATTATTTTAAAACCAAAGTAATGTGTCTTGAGTGTCCTTTTAAAAATACCAGTTGTCTCTGCAAACCCGATGTCCTCTACCAGGCTATTTCTTAGTTGTGGACCATAATGGCCAAAGGCAGCCTCACTATTTGTTTTGTTACTCAACCTAAAATTAAGTAAAAGACCGCCAGTGGACCTCACGATCCGTGAGGTTTGATATGATAAAAGCAGGTCAGATAAAAGGAAACATTCAGGGAGACAGTAGATTAAATTTAAACCTTGCCTAATGTGCTCCCACCCTGTGTGGATAAATACGCTCTGTGAATGAATGTCTTGTGTGAATGAACGTGTGCAACCCAAGTGCACCCACTGACAATGGATTGAGGGGTAAAAGGAAAAATTGAGGTTCCACCATGATACTTACACGCAATAATAAGCAAACATAATTCGGGGCAAACCTTGATAGTTGACAGATATTCCAGAGCATTTCATCGCAAGATGAAGTTTGTGTTGATGGCCTCGCTATCAAAACAATTCCAAAACCAGCAGGAGGTGTGAACCCAACAATATGTTTCCAACACTTTTCCTGAGACCGAGTGTCACAACACCATCCTCTGGCCCTTCAGTTTCATCCCCCTTCATATACACACACACACGATCATCCATGTCCAATGCTAGCCGCCCATCTCTCCTGCTCTTTAGTCCTAACTTCAGGCTAGATGGAGAAGCATGAAAAATGAATCGCTGCCTCAGAGATGTTAGAGATTGCATAAGAGGACGGAAGCTATTGGTGTGGAAAATCAGTTTCAATATGTCACAGACATATAACTCCTACTTGATGTAACGGCACACATTAGCCCATCCTGTCAAGTAAAGCAGAGCTGGTGCTACTGTACACGGGGGAGAAATTGATGGGGGCAATATTAAAGGGGAAGGAAAAGAAATAAATGGATGTAAGATAGTTAAGGGGGGAACCGGACCACTCACATGCTTATCTCTAGACTGAATCATTAACTGGAACTTTGATAAAGAGTAAAGGATAAACGTAACTGCTGACTGCCATTATCCTCTTGCACAACCTAGTGAATTATAAAGTCTATAAAAGTCACCACTTCTTCAGCGGGTTTCAGCTAATTAACTCAATGCTCCTCAGATGAGGGGTTCATATCCAAGCAGGCACGAGAATGATCTAGGCCGTGCGCTGCTGCTATCTCCAGAGTATTATTATCATAAATACAGCTGAGTATGTGATAGCTTTCATATTAGTCACTGAGAGCACTGGGAGATTTCTATGTGTCCCATCCTATCTGAAACAAACAAGCTTGGAGACACTAACGCATTACAGATTTTATCACCAGCATACACAAATGAAAAGTCTACCCAGGGTCTTAAATGTTAAATGGGCTCTTCACCCCCTGGAAGGAAATTAATGTATTTGTTTGTTCGTTTGTTTTTAACATTTTTCGAGAAAATGTATTGAGATAAAGTGTGACTGATGTAGAAATATTATGTAAATCATGAAATGATCGCAGATTTCATTGGTTTTTGAGATGATCGTGGACTTTGGAAATCATCTAGTCAGGAACTGAACTGGCGTCAGAATGCACCATCTCATTATTTTGGAAAACAACGTCGTTACGTCGGAGCGGTTGGCGGGCGGGCATATGGGGATATTTTCAGCAGATTGAGTATGTTGAATCCGTCTTGGAACGTTGTGAGATTTGATCACGCCGATGGGCTATTCGCAAGTCAATCAGCGCATTAGGTAAGAATAGGATGTGACAATCGGGGACGAACCCTAGGTCAGTGAAAGCCTTGACTTGACACTTTATCTCATTTTGCACATCATCACCTTGTGTAACATTTCTGCCTGGACAGAAGAGCGAGAAGATGTCAAGAGCATGAGGATTTGCTTTGTGTGAAAGTTTGTGAGCTAAAAATATGGTGGTATGCATTGCTCATGTTTCTATGTCCATAAAGAACTTCACAGTTTTTGTTGTTGATTTTTTTTTTTTTTTTTTTTTAATAACGATGAGGAATGGTGACTTCTCTCATGGATAGAAGGTACTTAAAAAACTTAAAAAAGTGTAACTTGAAAAAAACAAACCACTATTTCCTATTTACCAATCATTTCCAAAAAAAACAGTGGCCAACGAACTTTGCATGAGGAAGAGGTGCCCTCTTCCTTATAATATCCCTAATTCTCCTTGGAAATATTTTCCATATATATATATATATATATATATATATATATATATATATATATATATATCCCTATTATTGCTATACCGATGGGCAGCACGTTCAGGAACCCAAGTTCAAATCCACCTCACTCCGGCCTTCCTGTGTGGAGTTTGCATGTTTTCCTCGAGCCAGCGTGGGTTCTCTCCAGGCACTCCAGCTTCCTCCCACACTCCAAAAACATGCATGGCAGGTGGATTGGACATACTAAATTGTCCTAAGGTGTGATTGGGTGCACGAATGGTTGTTCATCTCTGCATGCCCTGCGATTGGCTGGCAAACAGTTGTAGCCACGTAAACTGTGTAGAGGTGTTTTAGGCAGCACATTTACAGTATATTGTGAGTATATTCAGAGTATACTTTATATGTTTACAGTTATACTCCAGAATACTTTATAAAGTAGACTTTAGTTATAGTTCTGTTGTTGGGAGAATTTACATGAAGACTGACTATTGCTTAACATTTTGTTTGTTGTTTTCACAGGGGAAGATTTTGAACAAATCCTATGAAGATAAAAGCGTAATCAGATTAGATTGGAGCCTCACATCTTGAATTTGTGTAATAGTTGAAGAATCATATTGCAGTCTTATCTCAATCATAGCTTTTCATATTCAGTTTTATTAATCGTAGTGGTTTTTCACATATTGCTGTGAAAACACTCGTTAAAAAAAAAACCTAATCAAAAGAAATGGTAAAAAATTGTGAGTTAAACTGTAAGAACCTGCTTGCAGAATTGAGACTTGTTACAAATCAAAAACACAGGCACTCCTGTTGAGCAGCACTCCTTTTCCAATGTCTACGTTTGACATTCATGTCCGTAGACTGATTTTGTGCATTTGAGATCTGTGTGTTTAAGTGAAATGTGTGTCATAAACAACCATGCCTAGGTTTTGTTCCCCAGATGGATAAAGAAGGTTTATATAAATATGCCCTCCAAAATGGGCAATTAAGTAATTTGTATTTGATTGGAGATTGGATGGTGTCACATTTTTCTTACCCTGCCGATGATCCTTGGGAAAGGGGCTCTCTGGTTCTCAGTGACAATCATTGGAGGAACCAGCAGGGATCTTTTCAATCTACGTGGCACACCGAGGATCTAAAAAAAACAAACTATATTAACACCAATGTTGCACTGCATTTTAATAAGCAATTTAGTACAATCAAGAAGTAATATTCACTCCAACCAAGCACTCAATTACAGATTTGAAAACCATTCAAGAGGTAAGAGCTTTTTTTAATCACATTTTTTTAAACTGGCGAAAATGACATGAAGTTCAAAAAAAGAAAGGGAAGGTGGTGATTGTGCAACCAACTGATATTGGAGAATCAGTTGGAAAGCAGATGACAATTAAAATTGTCAAGGCAAAAGAGCTTGAGGTTAAATGTAATTTTTAATTATTCATGTTATAAAGAAATAATTTGGATGTTGAAATCAAGAGGAAAGATTTGAGGTTGTTTGGGCAGAACAAAAATAAATTTTGTAACTCGGCATGTCAGAAACTAAACAATCTGGGGGGTAAGTGTAAAACATCACATTCAAACAGAACTGTGTTGCCAACTGCCAAACACATCATCCTTTCAGACCTCAGGACAGTGTTTCGAATCAAACGTTCTGTCTGGGTTTCGGTACGTACCAAAACATTGTTTCAATTTTGCCCCTTTTGTCACGGAGGTTTTGGGTGGGTAGGTAAAAGAAAAGTGGCAAAGTCAATACAACGATACCCGAGTGGCTGTTATTACTATTACAATTGTTATGAAAGTGACCAAACGATAGTAACACCAATCGCAATTTGTGATAGCTCATCTCACACACAATTCCTTCTGTTTGATTTTAGCCACAAAAAAAGACACTGGAACACACATTAGCATACGCAACAAGCAACTGATTTAATGAACCAGTAATAATTACTGCAGGTTGTTTTGACAAAGTGAAACATTGTTCAGGCAGAAGGAGCGGATCACAGATTGTAGTTCTCCAAAACACAATTGCATCAACTAGTTTCATCTACCACCCTCCTGCTGTTGCTTGTTTGTGAACAATAGGATGCCCCCCCCCTTACACACACACGCACACACACACACACACACACACACACACACACACACGTCATTGACATATGAACAGGAAGCTGGAATCCTGGCTGCTAACATAGGGATGATAACCTACAATAGAAGAGAACCTGGAAAACATCCATATATCTGGACACGAGCCCAAAGAGACAACACACAGCAATGCACACGCATGCGTGTACATGCCCTCATGCGCACACAGACACACACACACATACCCCCCCCCCCCAAAAAAAAAGTAATTAATATATAGTGAAATATTGAAAGATAAACACACTAAGAATTGTACAAATGTTTGGGGTTCAACCCAATCAAATACAATGATGATGGCATGATGATGGACAAGTGGATAGCCTGTGTACATCAAGAAGTTCTAGTTTGAAACACAGGGGTAACTCTATTTACGAAATTGATTTGTTTCGGAAGTAATTTCGTAATGTGAATATTTCATAAGTAGAGGCGCTTTTCACATGTAAATAGCCTAATTCGTTCCAAGCCCGCAAAAGCGCTCCAAGGTCATTAAACGAATGATATTTATACACTATAAAACTGCATCAAAAATGACAAATAATGGCAATAATATGTATTTATGGATTATTTTGAGCATGGAAGTTTACTTAAGTTTAGATTGGGGTCATGCGAACTGCTTCCTGTGTAATGTCATTGCTAAAGTGAGAACAACGTGCTAACAACACTAATGTCAGGTGCGACAGCCCAAATTGGTATGTTTTATGGATGTGTTTTTATATGAATATGTGCAATGTTGTACAATGTCAGTTTTATGTATGTTACTTCTACAATGTAAATTGTTGATGGGAAGTGTGAATGAAATGAGTAAAGATAAAAAGTGGAAGACCAGAATAAACAAAGCAGAAAAAAAAAAAAAATATATATATATATATATATATATATATATATATATATATATATATATATATATATATATTGTCTCGTTTGTTGCATATTAATAAATAATAAAAATGCATCACAAACTGTAATAAATACGGTAGACATCATGGGTTGTGCTAACGTATTACATGACAGACATGTTGGCACAAGCGCTGGTGTCTCGTGCCTCATATGTCAACAATTTCACCTTTCGTTTCTGGAATTTTCTCTCGTTACCAGAGACTATATTTTTCCACCAAATTCTCAACTGAATTTTTCATCACAAGAGAGATTCGTAAGAGGTAACCCCTGCATTTTCATTTCCTCTCAGTGCTTGCTTGGGGATCCTCCGAGCTTAGACCCAAATCCAAAAATCACGCTTCTGAAGTCAATAAAACTACTTACACTGAATCATAGTCACCACACAAGCACATTCATTAGCAAATTCGCTACATCCGGTACCATACATAAATTTATTTGTAGAGATATTTTCCATGAAATAAAATTTGACGGGTACATATGTTGCAGCTGTAATGGCACATCTGTGGTGACGATAACTCCTGAACACACATCATTTTTAATTGACATTTCTATAAAACAACTACAGTGAGGTAAGGACATTGTTCAAAACAAGTCTCCTTCCTGCTCAGTTTATTTCTTTGACTCCTTGATTGAGTTCTGGAAGGAGAAGCTAATATGTCACAACACGATCAAGGACCTTGCAAATAAGGAAGTGAGACAACCCGATATTTTCATTGTGGATGATTTTATAATGATGTCTGTCATCGTAATGCACTTGAATTGCACAAAATAAATGCTTCCCTGCTCATCCGCTCCTGTTGGTTTGTGTTAAAAAAAGAAATTGTCACCAGTGAAGTGAAAGGGAGCAAATGTGACTGCTCAGGGATGGGGTGGCTCTCAAGCAATCTTTCACATTTGGTGGAATGATTGGAAGTGACAAATGTAGCCTGGACATTACTCAAGTCTTTAGTCAACATGGTGCGGATTTTAGGGGGACATTTTTTCAGTAAGCCAACAATTTGTTCGCCTTAAAGTCCACTTGAATAGGCATGTTTGCCTATTTGTTTTTTAATCTGATTCACTGAATTATTTTATAGAAAGACACTACAATGTTTTGCCATTCAGAAAAACAATTCTTCCCTTGTGATAAAAGCATTGGATGGATTTTATATATTGGCACCTGCATAATTAATATATTGTCCTGCATGCATCAATCAGATTCGGGCTGGCTTGTTAGCACAGCTCGGTTAGTGTGCTGCTTAATAGAGTGTGCAGCCTGTGTCCTGCTACATCACCCTAAATTACAGACATCTTACTCTAATTGAAATGTGATGCACAGCTAAAGAAATGAGTGATTTCTGGGCGAACTAAAGAGTTTTGGATGTGCCCTAAAAAGATCATGAGCAATAAACATTGGGACCCTGTATTGTCCTCATGTTGGCATAAGAATAAATATAAATGCTAATATACCATATTTTTCTAAGGGTCACCAGCCAAATTAAATCGGTTTAGATGCTTTTAGAGGATGTTAAATGAAGTGATGCAGGCAGTTTGGTTTTTTTTCATTTGGCATGCAGACATCCTCTTTTGTCCTTCATTTTTCATAGCCCGTAGTGCAACACTGACTGCACACAAATGTGCTGTGTATATAAACAGCTGGGCTTTGTTTGTGTGTTGACTGTTGATCCAGTTGTTCTTGGCTGTCAGTGTGTCCGGCAAACCTAACTGAAATAGAACAGGTAAGAAGCAAAATGAGGTCAATTGTCTTCAATGGTGCCACTGCTCAGACGAAGCGGGTAATGGTGAGATTTCCATCCGTCGAGCACTCACGCCACTAGCCGTTTTACGTCATGCTTCCCTCCAAAGGTCAAATAAACATAATGAAACAGTAATCATAAACAACCAGACCAGAACCAGCTGAGATACATGTAGTGATGTCTGAAATGACCACTCTGACCAAACCCGTTGAGGTATGACCTTCCAAATGTCAAAGTGAGAAATATTAAACTGGACATGAAAATGTTTAACAGCGAGATGATGGGTTTTTAAGCGCAGGCTGTAAGAGCTTCGACTAGAGTCCAGTGGCGAGATGAGTGCATTAAAGCTATGAAGCAGGAGTCTCAGCTATGACATAAGGCAAATTTAAATATGTTTAGAACCCCTACCTTTTAGTGGTCACATTTCAAGCTAATGATATCCAAGGTCTCCACAATGCCATCACTGAACTGAAATAAGTGCCCTGGTTGCAGACCTTTAGATGAATCAGTTTCCTTCGTTCCTTCCTTCCTTTTCCCATTCTTTTATTCAATAATCCATCCATTGTCATTAGCCTCACTAGTATCGTGGGCTTGCTGGTGCCTATGCCAGCCATCTTCAGGCAATAGGTGGGGGACGCCCTACTGTAGAGTGGTTGCTAGTCAATCGCAAGGCACATATATACCTTATTTTTCGGACTATAAACTGTGACTTTTTTCTCGTGTTTTGAGCCCTCCGGCTTATAGTCCAGTGCGGCTTATCTGTGTGTGTGTGTGTGTTTTTTACTTTTTTTTTTCTTTTGCGAGCCACCAGCAAGCAAATGTGTGTTTGAGGTGTCAATTTGTGGAACAACTATCAAATAGAACTAATATGATGTGACTCAATGGCTGTGCTCAAAAAGTGTTAAAACAATATATTGATAAATATATATATATATATATATATATATAATATATATATATATATATATATATATATATATATTTATCAATATATTGTTTTAACATATATATGTATATATATATATATATATATATATATATATATATATATATATATATATATATATATATATATATATATATGTCTAAATTTAATAAGAGAATGTATCAAATTTTAGGTAAATTTGTGATTTGTAAATTTTATATTCAGTACCGAGTATATGTGATTTTATTCATGTATTTATGATTGTATATGACTTGTGTAGCATGTGTTATTGTAACTAAAATAAACCATCAAACAAAGGGAGACAAAAAAAAGATGCTATTGAAGTATTGATTTTGATTTTGAACTGCTACCTAACTAACAAATATCCATCCGTCCCTTTTCTGTAAATATGTTGGCACTAAACATGCAGGTATGTTCAGTCTGTTAATGAAAGAATGTTGCTGTTGGCAGACAATTACAAATTTTTTTTAAAAACTATAAAAACTTCATATACCATCTTTTTGCGTAAAGATCTGTTGTTATTTCCTGCGGCTTATAGTCCGTAAAATTAGAAGAGGGGGTTAATTGTGTTGTTTTATATATGCAGGCAGCCATGGAAAAAATCGAGTCATTGTCATTTGAGATCCAGAGTTATTGCGGCAGCAATGTCATGTCCTTGTCTATTCTGCCATTTTTACTTTTCATGCTATATTGAGAAGTATCATTACTCATTTCTGACAATGTGTTAGGGCCTGGTGAGAAATGGGTAAAATGAAGGCCAACACCAGGCAGCAGCGACAAGGTTGTGCTGGGGAGGCACATGATACAACTGCTACCAAGTGAAAGTGGATCTGTCCCAATGAAGCAGTCGTTTAGAATAAGTAATCAGTACTGAGTTAATGTTTTGAGTCTTTTTTTTTTTTGTTGATGCGATCATGTGATGACAAATGAACTGGAATTAATAGTGATCTACCATTTGTCCGCCATCACTAATCAATAATTATTAGTCCATGTAAGGGGTAGTCAAATTTGAAGTGTTGAGCTCTTTGCTCTTAATGCAGTTTTCAAATTAAATTGCATTAGTTAGTAGACTACATAATATCAACAGAATGGTGTGCCTACATTACCTACAGTCCTCCCAAAAGCCACTCCAGTTGATACAATAGACTTCTGCCAACCTCCTAAATGGTGCTCAACAGAGAGAGTACATAACTCCAATTCAGGTCTTGCTATATCGGCTCCCTGTGCATTGAACACTTTTTAAAGTATTTTTTAGTGTCAGTCTTCACTTTTACATGATGCTCAGCATTTTGGTTTCCATTCTGACAATCAAACCGGAAACCCTGAAATATAATGTGTATGTTAAATAACCTATTGAATGTCAAGCCTTCTAACCAAATGGTTTGAATGAATGGGAATCAATCTAGAAAAGAAAAAAAGTGACAATAGGAAAAGCAGTAAACAGATTTATGGAGTGGAATGGTGACAGAATAAGATTATAATGCGTGCTGTTGTGCTGTGTTTGCAAGATGTTCTGTCTCAGCCATACCCAGACGGCCTTAGTCAACAATCAAAGCTGGGTAAGAGAAAAATCTATTTGCCATAGCAGGATGAAAATATTACTGCCGATGGAACGTTGAAATTGTTGCGCTTGCAAAATAAAAGAAGGAAACATAACAAAAGCTGAATAAATAGGCTTATGAACTTGGATTATTTCTCCCCTTATCAGTTAAATATGAATGATGCTTGCCTGTGCCCCCACAAGGCACAAACATTTCCTGCACAACTGCTGTTCTGTGCAGTACATCATAAAACATCACAGAATAAGGCACACAGTCCATTTTAGGATAATGCATTTGTCTAACTGAAATAGACCCACCCACTACTTTGCAAACGGTCTCTTTTAATTCAGACTTGTGTGCACTGAGAATCTTTTTACGGCACCTTTTTTTCCTCGGGCTTGTCTGAAAACAAACTTATAGCTGATGGAATTAAACATTATCACCACCTATTCTCAATGAAACCATCACTGTGTTAGTAAAATTGCCATTGGATAGCAGTGACCATAATGAGGATAAGCGGCTGAAAAAAGTGGATGGAAGTGGTGGAATGCAGAAAAAAACTTTCGAATTTTTAGAAGCACTTCATAGTGACTTTAGTGTCAACCTCTTTTTAGAATATTACCCCCTCACTTCAATTTTGACAAACAAGTTAACTGAGTGCTTGAGTGGCAATTTAAAGCTCAGCATCTGACCTATTGGCAACTGTTTAAAAATGTCATCTGTTTGTTATTGAGCCTAAAAAGAATATGTTCAATGGCTCGCTTGAGACAGCACAGAGGCATGTGGTGGGGAGCGGATAGGAAACGCAGAACATGAACAAAGGAACAATAGATGTATGATTATATGAGACACTAAGCTAATGGAGTTTGAGCACATTAATTGATGTTGAAATAATGTGAGCTTATAACCAAGCTCTCTCATGAGAACACTGTGCTATTAGTTGAGGGAGGCTTTTGCTCTCTGGCAAGGGCCTGCTAACAGTTGGATTTGTCTGTGCATGTTCACAAAACTGCATGATTGTTTGCACCAAATAATTAAGACCTAATCAAACCAACCAATTAGAAGCATGGTGAAAATATCATTCTATTCTATTCATCTATATATAGATATTAGTACATGCACATGTACATGCATATATGGTACCGTAATCAAAACGGAACATGTATGGTTGAGTCATTTTGTGTACGATGCAAAAGGATTTTAGATTATAAAAACCTTTTAGATGTTATTTTTTAGGGATGTACACTTGTAGTGTAAATGAAGTCATATGATTCAGAATGACCGAAAAACTCTGGAGAAAAGTGTCTTTCAGTTAAAAAAAAAATAAAAGAACAATTAACATATTGAGTTAAAACATGTACCCCATTGAAATAAGATTTTGTAAAGGAAACAAAGGTGCAAAAGGCAAGCACCGTATGACAAGAATTCAACTCCACTCTGTAATTAACACAGCAAAGACCATGGCGAGAGGTATAGCAAAAAACTGCCAATAAATAATGGCAGAGGTGGAGAAATGAGGCCATTGGGGAACAAAGAACTCCAACAAAGGCAGTTGAACTCTGGGAGCTGCAGGGAACTCAAAATGTGGCTTCAGACCCTTGAAAATATTTTACATTAACTCATTGTAGAATAGCTGACCTAAAGAAAAAGTTGGGCATTGGAGGATATGGAACACTGGTGCTGATTTATTTTTCTATGTTTGGGCTACAGAGTTTATTTGGTAGAAAGGTATTTGTTTCAGAACAAACACATACAAATAAACAACTAGACACTTAATACAGGAAACTGTACTAACAGAACAATAGTGTTGCTCCCTTTTTCTTGAAATGCTTTTAACACGATTTAATGGTGTGTGTGTGTGTGTGTGTGTGTGTGTGTGTGTGTGTGTGTGTGTGTGTATTAATATTGTTCAGGTGACAAGCTGTTCAAAGGTTAGAATTACAACACTTGCCACCAGTAAAGGTCAAGGTAGCATATTTCAAATAAATTGGTGCTTCAGACCTAGTCGTTCTCTCTAACTGTTGAAATTACATTTGCTGTGTATTTGCTTTCAACAAATAGTTAGATCATGAAAAAAATATATAAAAATCAAATGCACGGGCATTCAATTGATCAAACACACTGGTTTTGTCTACTAGCTGAGGACACGAGTGGTAAACCGTGCACCACATTTGTGTTCCTCAAGCCATGGCACATCTTGGAGCCACTTTTCAGGGAAAAAATGAAGCGTGCAACATTATAAATCAGTGATTTCCGTCATACATGCATCCCTTTAATTGTACTGTAAAAGTAAAAAAAATAAAGTACACTTATTTAATATTTTTTATTAGATAGAGTACTACTAGTACGATAATTATAGTCATTCAACAGAAATCCATAAACAAAATTAACATGAAGTTTCCCTTTGGAAATCCATTTTTTTTCTCATGAAAAAAAAAGACAAAACAAAGGGACAAACCACCATTCACATCTACAATCATACCTAAGGGCTATTCGCCGTGTTCAATAAACTTACCATGCATGTTTTTGGAACGTGGGAGGAGACCTGAGTGCCTGGAAAAGACCCACGCGAGCATAGGGAGAACATACAAATTCCATACAGGGAGGCTGGAGCGAGCTGAAATTGACCCCGTGACCTTTGAACTGTGAGGCAGACGCGCTAACCATTGTAGATGATTAGCACTTAAAGTACTTTGCATTCTATAAATTGCTTTCGCAAACAATAAACAGCTGTATATTCAGTAAATAAAAACAAGTAATTGCTCTGAGCTCTACTGTATTTTCATGCTAACCGCTTGATGCAAATCGTATGGATGCACTTTCTAAATAGTGTCGAATGAGATAGCACCCTGAGATAGGCCCTTTGTAGTGTTTGTCCCTGTGTAAGATAAAATGTATCATACTTTTCTTGTTTTCACACTGGGATTGATTGGTTAATATGAAGAGAAGACTAAATATACCAGAACATTGTAATAGCTAACTGACGTGACTATGTAGCAGCCAGCGTAGAAAATGAAAAATGAAATTAAGTCAGAACGTACTCATTGCTCAAACACTTTTAAAGAGTTACTTTTTCTTTGTGCTGTCATTTTATTCAGTAATTTAAACATTAAATACAGAACCACGTACAGAAACACGTTGAAAATATGACAAGTGAAATATGCAAATGCTTATCTTTATGTGTAACAAGCAAAAGTAAGTTAGAAAAGTAAAAGTTGGCTGTCAGTAAGGTACAAAGTAGAAGGAAGAAAAAAAACTAAAGCACAGTAATGAAGTATGTGTACTTCACGACTTTCCATTTGTTGGTGTGACATCACTCAAGCACCCTAAGTTCATGTGCTCAGATTTACTATGACATCATTTAAATTTTATTAAGCAGGGTGGGTCGAAGACTGGTTAGTACTTCTGCCTCACATGCTGAGGTTATGAGCTTGCCTTTGGTTCTGGCCTTCCTTGATGGTGCTCCAGTTTTCTCCAACACTCCAAAAACATGCAGAGTAGGTGTACTGGACACTCTAAATTGTACTTATGTGTGATTATAAGTGTGAACGGGTGTTCGATTGACTGGCAAACAGTTCATGGTGTAGCCCGCATAGTGCCCGAAGTCACCTGGGCTACAGCACACTCACGACTCTCCCAGAGGTTAAGCAGTTAGAATAAAAAGGCGGATTTTTGCACTTTAACACACACCCATGCACGCACTCCGACCTACATACACACATAAAGGTTTTGGTTAGGTATTGTGTTTACTCACCTTGAGAACATGTGGTGATTCAAGCGGTGGTAGAGATATGTCAACTTGTGCCACGTCATCTGCATGAGTACTGAGTGCATGGATGAACATGACTGGGCCATTGTATGTCACATCTCGCAGCGGTACCAAATTCAGGTTGCTATCGATGTGGAAGTTGGTATCAGACACCTCAAAGGCCACATCTTCATTACCAGCACAATCATCGAATTCAACTGCAAATAAACGCAAACAGGGAAAATGTAAGATAAGTAAAAAAAAGGAAAAAAGAAAACTTACTGACTAATCGTTATTTTCCTGTGGAAAAGAAAGACAACAATAAAGCAAACTTTGATTTTGACTTTTTGACTTTGGGTTGCAAAAAATGCCTGAAGATGAAAATAAGTTAGCAAAGAATATAGCATGCTCCAAAGATCTTGGCTGCAATAAAAGTGTCAAGAGTGATCAAATTCACATGGGCCCCCAGTAACATTTATGACCTGCTGTTTTGCTTATATTTTCGTTGTTTACACAAAAATCCTGAATCCTGAACTGTGGGCATACAGCGATGCTCTGTGTATGTCAAAAACATTGCTTGGCTTTAACACAGCTTCCAAAAAAAGTACATGATATCTATCTGTAATATTCAATCAGTTATTCTTTAAATTTTACATGCCCTGACATTGTTTAGCAACCGTTTCAGGGCATATCCCACTTACTGCCCAAAGACAGCTGGGATAGGCTCCAGCATGGCTGCATCCCTTGTGAGGACAAGTGGCGAAATGGATGAATGAGTGGATTATGGTTTACTTCAAGTATTTTCATTGTGTACCCATGCATATTGTTTCAGGTGTTCAGTAAAAGTAAATGATATCTATTTGGGTGAAAACAATGTAAAAACGTTGGATTTATATGTATTTGTGAACGTAAAATAATCATAAAATGTGAACTGACTTTGTAGGGTTTCATGTGTGATTCTGTATGGGGACACAATTTCAGCCCTAAAGTTTAGGGCTGAGACAATTGACTTTACTATAATTGCAAATTGACGTATGCCGCCCTTGAATCAAAGGCTATGTCTGTGTTGGTTTGTAGTCACTCCCTTTTTCTAGTACTCGTTTCAGGTTTCTTGCTGATAAAAGCATTTTGGGATGCGGTTCCTTTCAAGTAACCAATAAATGCAGAACAATTTTGCATTCTCTTTATGATTGGCTCTTTGCCCGAATATGCTAGATAATACCATAATTAAAGACATTTTTGGTCAATTCAACCTCAGCAATACTTGTAGAGTATGGTATGTGACAGATGAAATATAGACAGATTTAGACAAATAATGAAACTGTCTTCTATAGTTGTATGGCACGCAGTTATAAATGAGAAACAACATCCACCATTTGAATGTCATGTAAAGCATGATAATGTCAGTGGACATGATTGCTAAATGCACTTTCATTCCCAGCATTCCCTCAGATGTGGGATAGTAAACATGATGGTGTCTTATAGCCTAGGTTTAAACCAATTAGCTGGCTTTTGTTTTCGTGTTACACTTATAATACTGTGATGTGTTTCCATTGAAGTGTAACTGTAGAACCACAGACATGGTGCTGACTTTAAGTGTAAGTACTAAAACAAAAAAAATTACTATGATTGCAGACAGAAGTAGACCAGTGGCTGACAGATGGCCGACCAGAAAAAAAATGGTCAAATGTTTCCCATTAGTGGTGGTGGAAGGTTGACAAAAATACAACGACTGACGGACCGACGATTACAGTTTTGTCTGGTTTGAAAAAATGACAGACTGATGATGACAGAAAGGGGGTGGAGCTCTGACAAATGTCACACGAGTAAAAAAATGTAAGTTGCCCACCTCTGCTTAGCACAACATAATGTGTGCCTCAGTTCTCATCATCGCAAGTGGTGTATAAATGAGCACATATTGGGGTTAAGAAAAGGGATAACTTAAGTCGTATTTTTCATTTTAATTTTTTAAAAGAAATACAGTATTAACTTATTTGTTATTGTGCGTGTTCACATGGCTTTCAAAGACAACATAAAAAAAGAAAAAAACTAATTTGAAGACATTTCATCTTCGTGGCCTGCATGCATTACTATCAATGTTCTTCAAGAAATTTTGCTGGAAAACTTAAAACCTCTGCATGTTTGAATCTCAAGCAAAGATTAGTGATATAACACGATCCAATCACATTTTGTAACTAGTTGAAAAATCCATGCTATTTTCTTTAGCAAATGTATATCATGTTAAAAAAAAATGTTAACAGACACTTTACATAATTAGATCCAAGCATTATATAGAAATGAATCACAATTTCAGTCATTAGATAAGTTAGTGTCAAATATGAAGACCATTCAACATCCAACTTTTCTTTCTTTTTATTTTTTTTTTCTCTCAACCATAGAGCCAGATTTCTCCAGAGAGATTGTGGCAGAATTCAAAATTGCTCAACATGATGGTGATGGACAGGAGGTTACAATGCATTAGAAAGATTTGCTTTGAATTAGGCCTACTTCTCACATGGGAGCATGTCTCGCCTGACCAAGGTGCAATGCTGTCAGGAATACTAACAGACTCCAGGCAGAGCCATCCTTTTTTTTTTTTTATTTTTTTTTTATAACCACTCCCCCATACTGACCTCACTGTTACAACATAATTCCCTTATCCTCCCCCACTGCGGATCCTGGCGTGAGGGATCCCACAGGAAGTGAGCAAGTGTTGATGTGTACACGTGTTGTTGATTACGGAGGCAGGTGCAACAAGGATTCACATTGTGCTGTGAAAGTCTGCGTGGGCCTCATAGTGCAAAACAAAGGAACAACAAGTCTCCAAGTGTCTACCTCAGAACATATGCTCTTTTATTTCACTTCTTTTTAGTGCAGTATGATTTCCATAACTGCTTGGCATTAATTATTTTTGATGGAATACTTACACCATGTGCCTATGATTATAAATGAAAAACCAATACAATAGATACCATTGTTTAACATTTTCCCCAAGGACCACTGAGAAATGTCACATTTGTGAACACAAAAGATAATAGTTCACCAATAATGGATGATATTATTTTAGCTCATCATAAAGAACAAAACATCACACAAAATAGGAAGGTGTAAAATAATCTTCCTCACCATTTCTCTTTGAAACTGAAACCACTGTGGTCAACAGTGAAAAGTCACATTTTTGTCCCTAACCTACATCAAATGTTATCTGTCTTGATACAACTATTTATTCTTCAACATTGGCCATTTAGGTGTAGTTACGGAAACTAAAAATGCATTGAAAAATGTAGTTTGTAAGAAAGCATAAAAAGTGCTTCAGCATAGCGCAGAGGTGCCAGCTCTTATAGTGTGCTTATACTATGGCATTGTTTTCCAACCAGTGGGAGGTGATTACTTTGCACGAGGTATGTAGAAACTCATTAAAGTTCAGGTGACTGATGAAATGAAACTGCACACCATGACTTAGAATAGTTTTATGTTGAGTATTTGGACACCTGTTTAAAGGGCCTAATTTTAAAGTGTCTAAAGTCACTTGATGCACCAAGTCTCTTTTGGGGGGTAAAACAAGTGGTTGGTTTAAATCAGCTCACACTCAGGCAAAGTATGTCTCGTTGTAGGCCAAATGATAAATACAAAGATTATAGAGTGGATTCTCTTGGAAAATTCAAGCGAAGCCAAGCCAGATTTTTCAGATGAGTGGATTCCAATACGGATCCACTGATCTCACCAGAGGTCGATCCCCGGGACCTTCTGGAAACCGCAAAGGTAAGCGGTAACTCGCTAGCTAGCATACGTGTAACAAAGTGCTTTTGTAAATAGAGTGACCACAACTGGACTAGTTCAGTTCTATGGTATTGAATGCCCATGAAATGATATAACCTGGAAGGATGATCGTTTTCAGTGATGCTTCTGTAACACACAGCCAAAAACAAGAACATGTTGTTTTTCAATGTCATTGGCTGGGCTGTGATGAGAGAAGAGGAAGATCAATGTGGAAAATTTGTGCGAATGACGGGTCACCATACAATTACCCAGACAGCAGGCTGGGAGGACACTATGCCAAACACTAGCTGGATTTCTTTCAAACCCACCAAGTCTAAGGCAAATCCTACATGATAATTTAGGGTAACACTGAGTGTGTAAATTTTGCAATGTCCATTTGCATCCAGGAGAATATGAACACAAAACTCACAAAAAACACACTTGCATGCACACATACCTTGTAATAACCGTATTCCTCCGAGTAAAAGTCGACCTCGCTTCTAAGTTGACACCCCCTCCCCCGTTTTACTTCAATTTAAGTTATTTTTACAAAACCTCGATTATAATTTGACCCCTGACTGTAGTGGTTACATAGATCACGGCTGTCCAATTATAACACATGGTGTGTGTTATACAAATGATGAAATTATGGTACATGTAGACGCATTTCATCATTGTATATCAAATATTACACTGTTGCGGTTATGGGGGAGAGGGGGTGGGGCGGAAACAAGACAAATGAGAGGAATTCTGCAAAGGTTGCAACAGTAAAATGAAGTTTTAGTGCTTCACTTTTCTGACACAGCTGAATATTAATTTATGGAAAAGCCCTAAAAGTCATCATGATTATCTGACACGGCTTACTATTCCACGGGTAGTCATCTGCGGACCCATTCAATATGTTTTAAAATGGAGGTCTTCGGAGTTGATTTGTTGATCATCTTACTTGGGATAGCGTTCTTTCCCCAAGTGACGACTGTTGTGATATTAGAGTGTGCAACGTTGCTCTTTATTTTCCTCCCCCCATCTGCCTTGTAAATGACATATTACTTATTTTTGCATTCAAATGTATGTAATTCAAACACAGATATGTGGAAAAAATTGATATGCGGTTATAAAGTGACCCCAAAAAAAACAAAAAATTGTTAGTATGTTGTCAAGTGTGAATATATATATATATATATATATATATATATATATATATATATATATATATATATATATATATATATATATATATATATAATATAATTTCACAAAAGCTCAATTTCTCCTAATTTTGGTGTCACTCAAATGACCTATATTCTAATAGTGACTACTAAAGAACAGAATAAGGTAGAATCACATGTTAACTTTCTAATTAAAACATGAAATCCAGTCTTTCATACCAACGTTAATGTAGAAATACCACGCAATATTCTGAGTGAAAATGATCAAAATTTGCTGGCACTCTAGGGGTTGCCTTTTCGGATTAACGATTAGCACTGAGAGAGTTAATCAGTAACTCTTTTTTTTTTTTTTTTGGTGTTTTTTAACTGTGGTATGTTGTTGGTTGTTTACTGTGGTAACATTATAGGCAAGTGGAGATCGTCGAGTTCCTTAGGAACATATTGTGCACACTAAGATCTCCTACATCAACACCAGCAAATCTGTTTCTTTATACCATGTCAAGGGCTGCATATGGACATCTGTTCTACATAATATGTGTTGTATAATTTATGTGTGCATCCTCATCATTTGATGGTGTTTTGTAGCTGGATCCTGTGAGTGTCTGCAGGTTATACAGTTACATGACAGGACAGATGTAGTTTGTATTTAAAAAAAACAAAAAAACAAAAAAAAACCTCAACATAAGACCGCAGACTATTTATTTTTCTAACACTTATGAGAGCCCTCATTGTTAAAAGGAGTACATTGTTAGGATTTAAAACCCACTTGTTCCGTTAGTCATCCAATCCTCCCACTATGTTTTGTGAAAACAATGACTTGAAAACCTTAATCCATTCACATTTGCCCTTATTAAAATAACACCAAGCGCACAAAGCAGTTATGGTTAATGCTGCTACACTTTAAAATTAATAGTCTGAACTCTACCGGAGCAGTCATTTAGTACACTTAACCTTTGTGACTGTTATGTTGGCTGTCTTTTATCTCTCCAGCTGCAGACTATTTTAAAGTCCTCCCTTCAAACAGATTACATTTTTTTTACACCATCTAGAAGGGCACTAGATACAGATAGCAAAAACAGTCAGTAGAAATTGAAGTCACAAAAACATGAGGACGTTGCGCAATAGCAACAAACTCAATGAGCTTCATATTCTCTTATAGCCAAGGCTTAGTCTCAATATTCAACTCAGATATGTACGCATTCATTCCCATCCCCTTTCCAAGCCTCAGATTTATTTCAATAATACACTCTTTAGTCTACAAATTGCAGTGCCAAACAGTGTCAGTGCCATTTCAAAGGAAGCCAAAGAGTGTTTGATGGTATTCTAACGCTGTCAGGTTTTGGAGGGTGGGGGTGATTTCGAAAGGGAGCATGGTGAGCTGGCGCCTTTGAAGTCAGACAACAATGACAGAACACAACTTAGCCCACTTACCACCAACACGACTGATTTCCTTTCAAAGTTCGAGCCCACGCAACTGAGAAAAAAACATGGATTAGGGTCACCAAAATCCCACACTGAAGACAACTACAAAATATGACGTGTAGCGTGTTGCTAGATGGATAATAGTTCATGTTAGGCCAAAACCTCTTATGAAGACTGATCATTAAAGATTTGGCGCATGGAAATGTAGTAATTGTTGCTGAGGAGGTGCCCCTTTGCTTCTTAATCTGTGCTTTGCCCCAGACTGCTCAATGTGCGCCACCATTGATGCAAGTATCTTCACGCTGATGCCTCACTGAGATGCATGAACTTTTCTGTGTATAATTGGGTTTGAACTCTATGTACATGGATCATATAGAAAGTTGAGTTTTATCCTCAGGGGAAAAATGAATAAATAAATACTTACTGTAATTCATAATAATTTCCCAAATATGAGACGCACTTGCGTATAAGATGCACCTTGTGGTTAAATTCTGGTATTTTCTCATCTTATGTAAACCCTTCATATTTGCTTGTGTTCATATCCAAACGTTTAATATTTATTGTGTGTTAAGACTGTGTCAGATTTCCCACCATTGTGAGCTGTCAGTGAATGCCTCACCAGTGTAATGTTGAATGCACTGCAAGCAGTTATTTTTCCTTTTCTTCCTGACATGGTTCGAGTTCATTTTACCATAAATACCTGAAGTTGAGCAGCATCCATATTTCACCAATTTTATGTGTATTTTATTAATTTTATGATGTGCGAATTTGCCAAAAAAAAACACAGTTAATAAACGAGTCAAACTGAATACCTTTCAATGTTCTCTAACCAGTGCACTCTTAATTGAATCAGTTTGAGACATCTTAACTTGTATATGATCCTCTTCATTTTAATAATATTCCTGTGAACAAGGATGGACCCGGGCAGTGATTCAACCTGTTCGCTTCTTTAATTAGAATTAATGGCATGACAACCTCAGCCAACACAAACTGCTGCCTGGAACAGGCACTTGCTCTAACAGCCAATTGACGTCCCTATCTAGCTTTTCCCATTACGGTAGTTATTGTAAGCTAGAATATGGCTAATATAAAAACACATATCTGTGCGTCAAAACATGGTGTTGTTCATTCCCGTTCCGTCCCTGAGCTGTAGACAGGGGACACGGGGGAAGTCCTCCTTCCAGGGCCGGAGTTGCCCTCGGAGTAAAACGGCCCCCGCACGCTGGCTTAAATCAGAGCGCGCCGACAAATTAGGCTGCAGAGAGGAAGGGTTGACATAAGTCGGCACTTTTATTATGTCCAAAACACAGCACACTACTAGTCTCCGGTCCACCTCACAACAACCTTCTCGCCTGCCGTGCATGTGCGCCTGGTGTTCAATTAAAAGGAAAAAAAAAAAATAAATTAACATTTATCGGACACAGCCATGTTATTGGGCTTAGGTTTGGGGAAAAAGTGTGTCTTATATTTGGGGAATTATGGTACGTATTCATCTCTTAAACATCATTCTTTATATGATGTTACATTCCATCCTTCCATTTTCTACTGCTCATCTGGGGTTGGGTCGCAGGTCCTGTAGCTTCAGCAGGAAAGCCCAGACTTTCCTTTCCACAGCCACTTCATCCAGCTCCTGTGGGGGATCCCCTGGCAAGAGCTATAGTCTCTCCAGCATGTCCTGGGTCATCCTCAGGGCCTCCTCTCTGTGGAAGATGCTTGGAACACCTCACCAAGGAGAAGTTCTGGAGGCACCCTAACCAGCCACCTCAACAGGTTCATCTCAAAGCGGGGGAGCAGCAACTTGACACTGGCACAGCTAGACCGAGCTTTTCACCCTATCAAAGGGAAAACCTGGACACCGTGTGGAATGAACTCATTTCAGCCGCTTGTATTCGGAGTCTTCGGAGGTCTGAACCCACAGCTCGTGTCCATAGGTGAAGGCAGGAACGTAGATCAACCGAGATAAACCGAGAACTTCGTCTTCGGACTTAGCTCCTTCTTTACCATGACAGACCGTTACAGAGTCCGAATCACAGCAGACGCTGCACCAATCGCCTGTCAATCTCCTGTTCTAATCTACCCTCACTTACTTGTGAACAGACCCCGAGGTACTTAAACACTTCCACTTGGGGCAGCACCTCATCTCCAAACCAGAGAGAGCACTCAGAAAGAAAAAAAAACCAAACCTTTTGTTCACAGCAAATTACTTATTTTGATAATTTGGACTGGAGGGCACCTGTTAGTTCATAAGTATTTGGTGAGGAAATAGCATTCTAACATGGTTAAAACTTCCAAAAGTTGAAGTTTCACAATACAGGCCCAAAAACACTTTAAAAATGCCACTGATATTAATTGTCGGTGATCTGGTTTTAAAACTATATTTAAAAAAAAATGTCACAAGCATTAGAAGTAAAACTGTGAAGCACTGACTCATTTATTTGAGGCACAGAAATTGTCTGTTGAATCAACAGCTTAAAATGTGTTCAAGCTGATTATGATAAGCTGGCACTCACGAAGTGGATCAGTCACCAACAGCTTAGTGGCTGACAAGTAACTACAAACAGTGCACAATCAATGCGAGTTTAGCACTCAAGATGGCTTATTCCAATCGTACATAGCTACCACTCACCATGTACAATGAGATGCTTTTGTTTGCTGGGGAATACAAGGCTACAGAGCTAATAGATTGTCTTGCACTCTGATCAGTCAGTCTCAATATCGAGGAAGGCGTCTCCACTACTGATTTGTTTTGCTGTGTCATGATTTCCTTAAATTAATTAAATGTAAAAGGGACAAACAAAAGTGGTTGCCAACAGAAACTAAGGCATTATTACAAGGATAGAAGAGCCAGTGCAGTGTACCATCTTTCAGACCATCAGTGATAGATCAGCAAAAGATTGATTATGGTCTCACTGTTTTATCGAGGCGAAATTAAAAAGGAACAACAAACGTTTTGTTTTTGCAGAAGGAAAAAGGCATACATACGAAGGCATTGTTTTACCTGTAACCAGTAAATCAATGCAAAATGTGTCATACAGAATAACCATTCTGCATTGATACACTGTCAAAACTGCCCAATATGTGATGGCCCAAATTGACAGAAATCACACAGTAATGACTTTGCTTTGATTATTGTTTCAATTTCTGTTCAATTTCCTCAAATCATCAGCCTCATGTCGGGACAAATCTCATCAAGACTCTCACAAGTTTTGGTTAAACTGAAGTCAACTTGAGTCGAGTGGGTCACGTGAGGAGAACATAAAAGTAAGTGGAGAAGTATATATCTTATATAATAATGATGATAATAATAATTAAAAAAAAAAATAGAAAACTACCAGTAATCTTGAAAAACTAGACTTGGAAATAC
This sequence comes from Hippichthys cyanospilos, assembly GCF_059441005.1. Lineage (NCBI taxonomy): Eukaryota > Metazoa > Chordata > Actinopteri > Syngnathiformes > Syngnathidae > Hippichthys > Hippichthys cyanospilos. The sequence goes on from NC_142374.1 coordinate 10,929,577, forward strand.
CGGGAAGACATCTTGAGACATTTTTAGCACATGACATTATTAGAACCTGGAGCTTAAATACTGTAGCGACGACATGAACCGTGATACATCAAGGAACAAATCAGACACAATACAAGAACCTACAGTATAAGACAAAGATGATAAAAACAAACATGGCAAATGTGACAAATATGATAATTATGACTAATGTGAAAAATGCAGGACTGTAGCAACTACATAGAAACATACAGAATCTCAGCTCCCAAATAATTGGTTCATTTGGTTTGGTAACACTTGGGACAAGACTCACAAGGTTACTTGAAGTATTGTATTTGTAGTTAAACATGGAGCAGGATGTCTCTCTCTTCTAACCCTTCTAGCACTAGCACACATGAAAATTAGAGGCAATGTATTGTAATTGTCATGTTTTCTCCTTACTGTGTTGTTGTTTTTTTTGTCTGCAGGGAGACGGTGATTACTAGGGGGCGGAGCCACCGGCCACACACCTGATGTCCATTTGCCATCATGGGCTTTTTAAGTGCTGCCAGAACAGGGGAACGACGCCCGATTATTCACCACTGGCTGTGCTTTTCTGTGCCCGTATTCTGCCCAAGTTTTCGGCATTCGTTATTCTGAGTTCTTGTATTTTGTTAGTGCTTTTCTCGTCAGAGTGTTTTGGAGTATTCTTTCCTTTGCTCCGCTCCCCTCTCGTGCGTGCGAGTCATTTATAAGAAAAAAATATTTTCAATGTCTCTTTTTGTTGTACTTTATATTTGAGAGCGTTTCAGTTGTACTTTGAATTTCTGTGTTTTTGTTCCCACACTTTGTGTGCACCCTTTTTTTAATAAATGTTAGTGAGGAACTGAGAGACTCCGATCAGTGTGGGTGTCCAAATTATCCTGCTACTCCGGGTTACGGGACATAACAGCAATGCTCTTTTTTACTCATCCAACTTGTGAAAAACCTGGCCTGTTGTTTTGATGTATAACACAGTGTGGAGGGTTTGCATTTAAACCTAGTCTCTGTGATGCAAATGCACCTTCAAAAACATAGATATAGTAAGCTACATGAATTGCAAGAAAATCACTTGCAATAATTACATAAAATAAACTAAAAGAAATAAAAGATTGCAATGGTAATCTCATGGCGGCATGGAGGGATGTCACAATATTGCCAAACAATTCAACTGGGCCAAAGTAACAATGGACAATGAAATCCAGTTCTTGTTCATGAAACAAATATAATACCTCCGCTCCATCTTGGCCCTCCCGCTTTACCGCATGATTTAATGAATGCGCAGTGCCTCTCGATTCACAGCTGCACCACAATAGCGAGGTGGCAGATATCAGCAACTCCAGATGCTGTGGCCACATTGCTGGAACCAAGCCAGGCTAAAATGCTGTGACTAATTTCTAAACAGTTTACACTTGCAATCATGTGTATGTTCTCTATGCTAAATTAAATTAGTACAATGTCCATCTCTCTGAAATTAGGCTTGCTATATTGTAACCCCAGTTTGAAACCTCGCCTTTAGTTGATTTGTGAGCTCAGCGCATCGCAAAACAAGCTAAACAAGAAAGAGATCAAACTTATTTAACAAGCATCAGTGTTATTTATCTGCCACACTTTTCTGTGCATTTTCATGACAAGCTGCAGAACCTTAGTTTAATACCACCCGTGTTTACCAGGATGCAAAACAGACACCTTTTCTCTACGCTGTCTCTAAACAGTCACAAACACCAACAAAAGGCAAGACACGGTGAATAAGGTGCTCATTATCGCAGGCAGTGCTTTGTCTGGCAATAGAGATTGCCCTTCTGGTGTTTTGATTGGGAATGCATGTATCCACCTGATGCATAAAGCGTTGGTTGAGAATTTAAATATTATGAATCTTTATTAGTGCTTATATAAGCGTTCCTTTAAAACACCACTTCAGAAGTTGTAATACCTGCACACCCAATGACCTGTTTTATAAGAATAATTTAAACTAACATGCATGAGCACATCGGTGCATCAAGATAGCCTCAACACTTTCTTGAGTAGGTGACAACAACGATGGAGTAAAGAACATACAAAAATAGTATTAGTTTAAGCATGAATCCTAGCTTAAATTGTATTTATCATCCTAATCATTATCCTCCAAGGAGAATTTGATATATTGTTTCAGATAGTGTATTTCTCAGGCTCACTTATATTAAATAACATTACTTGAGTCAAGCAAATAGATGTGGTGAGTAGGGTTGTCACAGCCATTTATTGAGCACAAATAATAAAAACCAACAACCAAGTTCCATGGAACATTGCAAAGTTGTAGCACCTATTAAATCTAGGGGGCTACTCAAGAAAAACAGAAAAGTTCCATAGCACCCCAGAATATAAATGTACCAGCCCATCTTTTCCTACTTTACTAGATGTGACTTTGTAAGTGTTGTTTATGTTGTGCTTTGATAAAAACTGATGTACAATTTAATGTGAAGGGAACAACAACCACAACGAGGCACAAAACTTTGGGGCGAATTCAGTGCTTTACTGAGTGCATTTCCTACTTCATCCTCAGAAAATGTAATTGGTAACAGTGTAGATGACCTGATAGCAAGTAATACCATCTGTCAACTGGACTAAACTACTCCCAAGTAATAGAAAGGGAATTTGTCTTCTTTTACTTCTGCGTTCCCACCATAACTCATGGACTAACACGATTTTTTTCTCCTCCTTTTTCAGTCGGCTGCTCAACTTTATTTGAGCAGTGTGAGCTATGGATGACAAGTTATTTTTACCTCTACACTGCATCAATTCTTTGAACGCAAAGAGCACTTTTTTTTATTAATAAAAGAAAAAAAAAAGAACTGGATGTCTCCAATTGTTTCAAATTTGAATGAGCTATCAAGTCTGCCTTTAGACATTAAAATAAGTAATGGAAAGAAGAATGGTTCAAACAGACATTTTATGTTTATTAAGTCCAAAAATGTTGCATTTATTGTTGTGAATGTTGTGCCAAAACATTTTCGTTTCTCAAAACGATTCTTCCATCCCTCAGGGGTAGAACCACATTTATCAGTCAATCAAGGACATTCATTCACACATAGATGCAGTAGGACTAATTAAGAGTTTTCAGTTAACCTACTGCAAAATCATTTAAAAAAGGAAAATAAAAACTGCAAACTCTGCCCGGGAATGAGTTGAAATTTTTACTCAGAACCTCTAACAGCAGTATCTATTTTGTCACTTCTTGTATTGCTGAAGCTCAGTTTCTGGCATTCTTCTTTACATTTTAGTGCTACAAAGTTTTATCTATGTTCTCCATCTGGACAAAAATAGACCACCGAAAGACTTCTTTTCTGAAATATGTAATCACACTCGGTTAGCGCTTTTATAAAGTATGCTTTTGGTACACTGAGGGAGCTCTAAATTTGATGTCAAGAGCATAAAATGTGCCTCTGACCCAGTCTCATTTCCAGAAAGCCCCAAAGTCCACAAGGACTCGCCACTGTCATGCTGTGAAGTGCTGGCAGGATTCTGTGTGGAGCTTTAGAGTCGTTTATGCATTTCTCATTATGCTTTCCAATTCTGCAGTGCTGCTTCCACTTGAGGGAATTATCACTTGAGAGTATTCTGGCATTACAGACATCACAGCAAAATAACTAAACCAGCCAATAAGACATTCCAAAGTACGCATTAATTATTTGGTCGGAAAGTACAATTATATATACAGATTGTACGGTAAGTATTGTAAAATGATGTGCCCATCAGGCAAAGCTTTATATGTGGCAAATGATGGCTTGAAGATTGCTACACAGTAGCACAACACTACAAATGACACAAGCGTTGGCCCTTCGGTTCATTCAGTTGTATTAGTCCTCTCATTTGCGTCCCTGCATCCTAGAAGCATCATTTTTGGCAGGAACGCATACTTTCAAATCAGTGACACGTAATCATTTTCCATTTACTCTTTTATAAACTTGGCCATTTACGAACATTTTTTTACAACTTTGTTTACCATTGATTTAATCTCAAAGCTCACGTTGTCTCATTTTTACCTGAGATGTGACAGTTAGTCTGTTGGGTGGTCTGATTTGAAATCGTTATTCAAACGATCTCCACTAGAATGTGCTAGCAGTTTATAGATTGATATTAACACCTTGATGACAGGAAAAAAAGAGTGTGTTCATTACGTTCCGTTGCTCTGCAAACTTAATTGTTAAAAAAAGAGGCAGAAATGGAACTTTCATGAATCTGTGAATTCATGACATGAATGATCTCGTTAATGGAAAAAAATGCCTCTTAAAGTGCTGTCTTTAGACAACATCAACTCTGCATTTTTTTTTATTTATTTATTTTTTGTGCCAGTGACAAGTAAAATAATATGCAAGCAGATAACAATAAGCCAGAGAGTAAAATTTGAAAATGAAACACAGATCAAAAACAGGAACAAAACAGACATGTTGAAACTAAACAAATGAACACTCAAAGCAAAAAGCTGACTTTTCTAGCAAAATGGATTAAGTTATATCGATGGTTGATGATGACGGCTGCAACATGCAAGTTCATTTTATTTAATCAAATTTACTAAGACATTTGTTAATATTATCAGTTGTTGGTTTTTGCCCAAATGAGCACTGACAGCGCATGTACAGAACATACATTGTTTTTATCCACCACAACCTGAGTCCATGTGTAGAGAATCAACTTAATCAATTTTAAAAAAACAAAAACAAAAAAACAGATTCATCATTTATAAGGGATCTTTCCTGCACACAATCTGAAATCTATGTGGATCATACACAAGGTATTGTAAAGGCAGTATATAAGCTTCTTGATTGAAGGGCTCATAGTGGATGAGGGGATTTTTGACCGTTTACACAGGAGGAACACAGATGGAAAAAATGTGCCGTTCGTTTGTACACTGTTTATTTAGAGACAAAAAGAGAAAGGCTGGCTTGTCATATTTGTTTTCAAAGTGACATCAATAAACATGGACAAGATATTTAAATTTTAAGTTTTAATTTGGTTATCAAGGATTCACTTCACTGGGTTGAAAGCTTATCGTGATAACAATCTTCCATACAGCTTTAAAATGCTATATGTTCAAATGATGTTCTTTAGATTCCACCCTTTATTTCTTCATCTTCATCAAAATCATACAAGACGTTTAATTATACACTTTGCCAAGGGGAAATGCACTCTAAACCTGTGGTGTCCAAACTACATCCCGGTGGGCCTTTGAAGTCTGCAGCATACTCAAAATAAATTTTGACATATTACTTCAAAGAGTAATAGCAAAGTATAACAGTAGGCTGCGCTAGAAGAGTGAAAAGAAAACAATACTTGCCTCATCACCGTTAACAGAAAGACTTGAATTATTTGTATTTTTTAAAGGATCGTGTCGTAGAAATTCAACTTTTTAAAACGTTTAACCTCGTTACAATGATAATTTCTCACCCCAATGGGTTGTGTCTCTTCATTGATGTGAATTTCAATTAATTCATTGCTTATTCTGCACTCTTACCACCACCCCGCCTGAGTACATAAACATAACTTATGAACAGCATTATGATGATAGAAGGCCCTCATACTGCCTATACACCGCCCCTGTACTGCCCGTGCAGTAAATACATGCCCACCTTATCCATGGGGACGTTCACGTTATGACTTTCATTTTCATTCCGGATTGGGGAGGAGAAATTTCCTACCGAGTTGGCTAAGTAAAAAACAACGTTTCAATTATTCCTTACAAGGTTTTACTGTTGAAAATGTTCAAGTGGTGAAAATAAGTGTTTGGCAGCACACGGCTGGACAATTTACATTTGGATTATATAATTCAATCGTAGGCGGAACTTTTGTTATGCGTAGTGGTTTCCTGAGGGCACCGATTTAATAGGAGGAACGGGTTTTACTGTGTGTGCTCTTTTGTTACGTCTTTTGCTTTGTTGGCATTTCGGGTCATTTCAACGTCAATAAAACGCCTGACTTTGGCTTCTTTATTCACTCCTTCTCTGACTTCCATTATTGGTCGCAACTACGTTAGCTTTTTTGTTGTTGTTTCCTAGTGGCGATCGACTTTAGAACAATCCCCTGAAGAGGGCGCGGCAGCCAGGGCGGGGTTTTAGTGAAAATGCCGTCTCACTTCCCAGTTAGAAATCCAGCCACCAAAAATCTCATATTTTATGAGAAATCAAATTTCCATTGCACCTAAACATTCCATCATTTACAATTACTTTGTATATTTAACCATGGAAAGCTTAAAGTGCCATTATATACGGCTAAATTACATACGTATGAGCAACTGCTTGTGAGATTGATTTTTACAATTCTTAATAAGATAAAGTAGATTTGGGAAAGTCCCGCTCTAAACTAAATCAACCCAAGTGGCTGCTGGAAATGGAGCTTGTGACTTGAATGTAGCTTAAAGGGGTTTCATTCTCAAACGTAAGCATATGCTGTATGGAGCCTGTGACAGTGCAAGACTGCACGCTTGCAATATATGGCAACAGATGCTACATTAAGATTTGACGTGACCATAAAAAAGCTAAGCTTTCAAACTTAAACCTTAATGTGTCACCAAAGAAACACATCTTATGGTTTAGTTCTAAGGCAGACCACTGCAGGGTAGGGAATATGCTGCATATAATAGTGTTTGCATTTCACAACAAAACAGAAAGCTGCATTTACTGCCAACTGCAGTGACACTAAAACTTGTCCGTCAAACACTGGTGCTGAGTCTATCCTATTCCTACACATGCAAGAATACATGAGCACATTTTCTCACGCACAGCGAACATACTGTAATTTAGCAAATAAAGCCAAATCAATAAATGCATTTTGGGATTTGGGATCGATAAACTCTCAGGAAAGCTATGTCCTTCAGGTTGGTGATTCAGAGATTACTCAGCATTTATTTTTCCAGTGACGCAAAAACCATGCATGCATGTGAGAAATTGATTTTTTTTTTCCTTCTGTTGTCCAAATTAAATTTCAGACATATAGTACCAGTCAAAAGTTTGTAACAAACTCTAAGTTAGTTTTTTTTTTTTTTTCCCCTGATTTGTAGATTAATAATAATTTAGTTGAATTATGAAAAAAAAACATTGTTTTGTTTCGGTAAAGGTTTTGTTTTTTTTCCCTCAAATTACAATATGTTTAATCGTTTAGGTTGTTTAAAGAATGAACCTGCTCTCACCAGATTTTAGTTTAGTCTCACTTGTTATTCTGTCCAAATCATTGATACCCACACATATATTTATAAGTGAAAGAAGAGGCAGCACTTGTCGAGTGTCACCTTTCAACATAGTTATTGTGCAAAGACTAACAGCTAATTACACGTGTGAGGCGGCGCAAACAAATGCAATGTCATCTCAACAACCCATCAGTTCTATTTTTGAGTAAACCATTATCAACAACAAACTCCAACTTGCTGGATGTTTGTGGTGTCAGAAGGAATAGACATTCTAAAAAACATACTAAAAGCTTTCTTATGTCTTGGCAGGAGAAAACAACTCGTGCTCATGAACAGAATAATACTTTTCATGCTGCATGGAACACTGACAGACAAGAAATGGAGAGTAGGCTACAAAATAATGAGGTGCATGGAGATGACAATGAAAGACAATCCCGTAGGATGTTTGTTAGCTATCCTCTGCAGTTGCAATGCAGCATACATTATAAATATATCAAATTTAGCATGAAATCATCAATCAAGATGGTGTTGCATTTACTCACATTTCGGATCGGTGGAGCAGTGGTTAGCACATCCGCCTAACACTTTAGAAACCTGAGCTCAAATCCACCTGACTCCGGCTTTACTTTGTGGAGTTTGCGTGCTCTCCCCTAGCCCGTGTGGCTTCTCTCCTTGCGCTCCGTCTTCATCCCACAATTCAAAAACATGCATGGCAGGCGTATTTGACATACTGATGTGTCCTTTAGTGTAATTGGGTGGGCCTCTGTGTGACCCGAGATTGGCTAGCAACCAGTTTAGGGTGTCCCCTTCCTCCTGACCAAGTCAGATGGGATAGACACTAGCAAGCTTTGCGAGGGTAAGCGGCTCTAGACCTGGCTCTCCTGTGTGGAGTTTGCATGTTCTGCCCATGCCTCTGCTTTCTCCGGGCACTCCGTTTTCCTCCCATATTCCAAAAACATGCATGGTAGATGATATGTAATGGTTGTTCATCGTTGTGTACGCTACAATTGGCTGGCAAAAAATTCCAGGTGTAACCCGCCGACTACCCCAAGACAGCTGGGAAAGTCTTTTGCATGCCCACAACCCTCATGGGGCTAAGTAGTTTCAGTTTTGGTTGTATGTATTTAAAAATCCATTTAAATGACAAATTTTGAAAGTATTGTACAGTATAACAATGACAATCAAAAATTGAATGCATTTTTTAAAAGATAATCTACATAATATTATTGGTAACATGGTAGCAAATGTGGTCTCTTCATGCTTCCCCCAATGCTAGATAATTTGTACAACATTATTTATTTATTTATTTTTTCAGAGCATGTACATCCAACTTCTACTACCTAGGCCCCAACAATTACCTTTATTGATCAATTATCAATAATACATTTGAGGGGCAATATTAGAAGAGCTGGGTGATTATATGATAGAGAATCACGACCTTGTATGACCAGCAGCGAGAATATGTATGTACTCAATCAGATGCGGTGGAAATTTGCATGACTGCAGTCAATGTGAGTCCAGCTTTTTCTTTTAACGTCATCTGTTTGCAAGTTGAAGTAAACAGAATAGTCAAACAAACAAAAGAAGTAGTACAGAAAACGGAACTGAAACAATGAACCGCGCTGAAGGTTTAGCGAATTACTGAAATCTCAAGACCAATGTGGAGAAAGTTGAGCCGCTGTGCAAGGTCTTCTTCTCCTTTCGGCTTTTCTCTTTTGAGGTCACTACACCGAATCAACTGCATCGTTCCAATCGAGCCAGCTTTTGATTGTGCGCATTTGCAAGTACCAATAAATGTTGTATAAAGACGCATGGTTTAATATTTTTTTAAATGTACTTTTTAAGATATATTTATAATTTGTGAGGGGTAGTTTAGTAGTTCACTGTGCATCTCATATTGTTCCACATGCGTAGTATTGTTTAAAAATGTTTGAAACATTTGAAAACAGTTTATTACAGTTTATTGCTTATGTTAAGAAAAGGTTACATTCAATGCAAATTATTTGCTCTCAGGACCAATTACTTAAAACTGGCCATTTAAAAGCAATAATGTAAAGCCAGTTATAACCCCCTGTACTTGTCTCAAATGATCCGAGGCAAAAAATGTTGGGGAATCATTGCTTAAAAGGATTTAACGTGTTTTTCAGACTATAAGATGGAAAAAAAATATATTTTTGTCACGGATAAACTGCTCCTGACTATAAGCAAGGGGTTGTAGCACCAGATATTAAGGCAGAAAGATAGGATATGAAGTTTTTTTTTTTTTAAATAGTCTAAAAAATATGCTATTCATTTACCGACTTGCTCCCCAAATGGTACTTGGTTTTACCCGGGAATAGCCTGACTAATTACAAATGAAACTATTGAATAAAGATTCTATGTCGCGCTAATCCATGGGAGTGCTGATCAAGTTCAAACTAATCTAACTAGAAGCCAAGACCTGCCAAAAAATGGTTAAAAAAGTAATGCAGTATTAATCTTGACAGTTCGTTTCTGCTTGCCAAAATGGGCTTGCTTCAAAAGGCGCAATTAAATCTTCTGTTACTAATTGATGAATAGCCTCTAAGTGAACAGCCTGCGTTGAATTAAACATGTAGAATATATTCCAGGAGTGCTGTTTGTTGGACCTGCCGGATGAACTGCAATTAGCATCAGAAATGTAATTTTGTTTTTCCTGTGGTATAATCGGTGCACGTAGTTGTGTCATGGTTACGGGAAGGAAGTGGATGTTAACGTGTTTAGGAAGTAGACGGAAGACAGACACATAGACAACGAGCGTGCAATCATTGCCAATTGTACACTGATTGCAGATGGCCGCTTTGCACTCCTGTTGGCAGGCTCGTGGATCAGTCGGACACTAAGCGGCAGGTGGGCTGACAGAATGGCGAGCTATCAGAATGGCGCATCAGGCAACGCGAATACGACAACGACATGCGGGCCAAAAATATGCATTTGATTACCTACAATGTAGTCCCTCACTAGGGCAAGTGGTAGCAAAGATAGAGTTGAGTCAAACACTCAGCAATCAATACTCCAAAAGGCGAACTGCACCATGGGCTGACCATCACTCAATCACAAACGAATTGTGACTGGGGACATTTCACGTGAGTCAATTATGTTTCACTTTGCCTAACTTTGGTCAAGTTCTGCAGGCTATACAGATTGCAATACAAAAATCCTGCTAATTTTTAACAATTATTTGACCCAAAAACCATCTTAATCAAACCCTACATCAGTTACCATATAATATTCATTATTTCATTCATATCTTATTCAGCGTGTAATTGTCTGCAAGAAAGAGTGATCCTATTGTCAACTTGAATCATAAAGACAGAATAGTTTTTATTCTCCTTTTCGGTGCTTTGACTGATGTATTTCAGGAGTTTGTTTCATAGTCGCTGTTTGTTTCATAGTCAAATATTATAAATAATTAGAGGGAAACGTTTCCAAAACGTACTTCATATTTGCTAACTAATCTTATGTAAAAACACCTGCCCAGTTCCAGACCATACCCGCCTGCATACTCATACAAAGTAATGGCCTTTCTGGTAATTACAGTCATTCGTCAAAAGAACACCTTGATTTATTGTCAAATTAAAAATACAGCAGAAAAAAAAAGACTGGAAGTCACTGTTACTGCAGTGACAGAATGTGATTAATGCTTTGCTATTACAAGACTGAGAGCGGCATGATCCGGATATACACCCTGGTAGGCACAGAAGGGTGAGTGGGAACATCAATGCATGCAACCACTCTTTGGATGATGGAATAGGCGTGAGCCCTGGTGCAACTTGGAAGGGCGGGGTGGAGTCGAATTGCTAAATTTAGTAAGTGGAGCATTAGTGGCCCGGGTTTTTAGTTTGTAAAAGTGCTACAGATCTCACATACGGATCTATCAATGGCAGATGATTATTCCCTTCAGTTAGAATTCACCTTTCTTTTGAATGTAATACATAAAAAAAACATTGAGCCTAAAAACAGGCAAACAAGAAGAAAAGTTCCAACACAGGAAAGAAACCTCTAAAACTGTCTCCAATGTGGCATTATGGATTAATGAAACAAGGATAACTCCCTTAACAGAGTGTACTTCCTTCCAGCCTGGCAGGAGTGAAACATAAATCATCGCAAAGTCAAAAGCAAATTCAGGAGCAGAGAGGGGGCAATAAAAGAGCAATGAGAGATGTTTCACCAATTTATCAATATCCGAAAGACTTTCTGACTTCAATTACTTTTGAAATTTCAGGATGATAAAAAAAAGAAGTCAGCAGGGGCTCAGGAGAGAGACGTGGACTGTGCCAGCCAGTAGATCTTTGGTGTTCACTCCATATGGCTTTGGGCCCCACGCCAACCAGGGGAGCCTCACATCCTGCTGCTGAGCATCAAATAGCAGATTTGCCTCCTAATTCCAAGCCCGGAGAGACCCTCATTCATGTCATTTATTTTGCAAGTCGAGGAATTCAAAGCTTGTGAGTGAGCGGATAAAAAAGTTGGACCGTCAGGACCTTACTTGCGCCCTGCAGGATACAAAGTAGTTATCCTCATTTCTTCACCTTATCTCATCATTTATCTGACTTGCCCTCCAGTCCCTGCAATGCTGCTCTGATATTAATGCACAGCAATAATAACAATCATCATCATGCATAATTTTAAGGTCTCATGCATAATTTTAAGATCTCAGTTTTAAATGACCTTGCAATAGTCCTGCTCAGTGGCAAGTCCTTAACAATTGTACAATTGTATCTGAAAGAATTCTGTGCTGGTGGGCATCTTTGGGAGGGATGCAACCAAAGTAGCGTCTTATTGAAATTAGCTAAACAACAACACAATCGTAAAATATACTACACAATTGTCATGTTTCTGCACAATGACAGCAGAACACACAAAGGGAAGTGGAAGGCAAAATCTTTCAGTACTGACCATTGCTTGGTTTTCACAACATACCTCCCATACAGCAATGTTTTTGTTTGTTTTTCGAGTGGGGGCACTCGAGAAAGGTAGTTTTAGAATATGGATGGGGAAGATAAAACATTCTACTCTTTTGCGGGAAATAGCATTGTCGTAACTGTTGCACTCTTGGTGGCAGAATAAATGTCTTGCAAGACTGCAATGTTTGAATTCAGGAGCAAAAAACAGAAGTAACAATTTTTATTAAAAGTCATCCTTACCAATGCAGATATTTTGTATGCAACCGTGTGGAATATGAAAACAATTTAAGGATTGCAAAATACACTTACGGAGGGGGTCAGGTGTGAGTCAAGGGGAAAAACATATATGTGATACAATTTCACAAAATAAGGCTTATGTATCCAAAAATGAAAATTGAGGTATTGAAATATATTAATTCTACACTTAATTCCCATCAAAAAAATATATAATCTGTGTCGGTAGCTAAGAAATGGACACATTTACAGCAATTTGAATGTTGCCTAGTTTTGAAACAACAACAACAACAACAACAACAAAAAACACATTTCCAGTTCTGGCTCATTCAGCTTGTCTATAGAAACCAATACCTTAGGGGAAATATATTGAGCATGTAAAAACATCTTCTGAGATTTTGAAACATTAAAGTCTGAGGAGGTTTGACATTTCAACAAATTTACCTAGACAAAAATGGTTCTTTGGCCTGAACACCAACAACGTTTCCATTGAGCTTGTAATTCATTCCTTCGGTATCATCTTCCACAGTTTGCTTGTTTTACTGTTTGTGTGTGTTTATTTAATGTCAAATAAATCGCTTTAACAGGAAATTTGATGTAAGAGTTTTGTGTCAAGACATGATTTGCTATATACAAATACAATTTTGATGACTTTTCAATGGTTCAACACAGTATTGTTTTTATTTGTTTTTATTTTAATTAATTACACACTAACACTGCAATAAAAGCCAGTAACAGTTACAGGAGTGTAACCTAGCACCAGAAGTGAGTCGGAGGAAGAGGGAATGTTTGCACATTGTATGCAAATGTGCTGTATCGTTGTACATGACCATTAGCTAATATGGATGCCCTTGGGATTCGATTTGCACCAACAGGTATCCCAGCCTCCGATTGTAATTATATAGAGAGGTCTATGGTAGGTGGCAAAGGGCTGAGCTGAATTTACATAAATCTGCATGTGTCACCAGGCTTGGCTGCAGCTGCTGACATTTAGAATGAAACGCAAAAACACTCATTTGTTTATTTATTTATTTATTCTTTTTTTTTTATTTAATCTAAGAGTAATGTAATGTGATGTGTGTGTGTGTGTGCGCGTGCGTGCGTGTGTGCGTTTTAATTGTACCATCAATTTTCCTACACAATTGCATGTTCAGCATACTGTACGTATCTACAATCATTGGCATAGATATTGTTCCTTAACAGACATCATTAATTTTAATTGACACTGTGATGCAGTGGGGTTTTTATTCAACATGAACATGTTAAACAACATTTTTCTACATGTTGAAAAATAGAAACTTGAAGAAAATGACATGACAAAGCCAGAGTATTAGAGTTTTGAGCCCTTTTAAATGTCTTACATACCTCACTTGTCAACCTTTGTTCCACAGTGGCGAAATGTGCATTAGAAACCATTTTTTTTTTTTTTTTCCATCTCTGGTTGTCTGCTTTAACAGGCACCTGCAGTGTGGGGCCAATCAAATTGTCACTTTCCAATATAACTTTGCTCCTGCAGCATTACCACAGGTAATGTGGCTAACATGTTATCATATGCTAATTTCACAGAGCATTTTATATGATATCGTTCAAGGGAGGATGCAAACCATCTAGCCTGCTCAATTGTGTAGTGTTTTCATTTAGCAAAGGTTCAGTGCTAATTTGAAAGTGCTCGTTCATTTACAAAGCGCAGATGCCCGCACTGTTGATTCTGAAGGCTTTGGCTGATTTCATACAGACTGGCGACGCAAGTTAGCTGAATTCTGATTGGATAAAAACGGAAAAACACTACACGGTGTAGCTTGGTTGATCTGCTTAAATGGTGTATATATTAAAAAAACGGAGCCAGAGATGGGGACCTTTAGCAGAAAAAAATAAATATATCTGCTAGCCTTTTAAACCCTTCAGTCACAATAACTAAAGGAGAAAAAAACGTTAACCAAGTCATTGAAATTTCCTTATGCTATGCCAGTGTTTCAGTGCAAGTGGTACTGCACTATTGGATGCATTTAAAGATCAACAAATGTTGGCGTGCATGTACAACCACTTGCAAATTAGAGTTGATATTACACCTTACTATTTTATAGAATGTTACTTGGGCTGTCGGATGAATACGCTGTGAATGTATTTGAGGAGCCGCAGCTGAGATGGAGATCCTTGGTGTCCATTTGTGGCTGCATTTTAGAATGACTGTGACTGTGACCACAATTTGCCGACCACAATGATCACCATGACAATCAAAAAGGTATTCTCTATCGTGTGTGCTTCATAGTCAAGGCATACCTCACAGTCTTGTGAGGTTGAGTTGTGTCACTGATCCCCCCCCCCCCACTGGTTTCAAATCAGATGGGTGGTATTTTACAGGAGGTTAGAAAGATGGATTTCCCCGGCTGCGTGGTAATTAGAGTTTTGTATTTTTGTTGTTTGTAACTTGTCAGTCAACAATAGTCTGTCAACAAAATAAAAATGTAAACATGAAGGCACAGTGCGATCCCGATGGCATGTGGATGCATGCACAATACAGTACATTCATACATGTGCTAACAAATGCATGGTTCAGTCCATAGCCTGTGAGCAGAGAGACCACCACAGTGGGAGGTGTTTCTGCTGACAGAAACATATCCCAGGTAATGGAACCACTCTGTCGTCCCACGGCAGACCACTAAAGCAGAACTGAGCTCTGTCTCCTACTACACGCTCCACTGAGCCTCCAGATGACAAAACGCTTCACTGAGTGGCCAAAATCAAACAAAATAAAGTTTAAAAAAAGGTGGGTGAAAAAGATTGGATGTGGAAGAATTGCTTTTTGCTGTGTAGGTTGGAAATGTTTCTTGAAAGAAAAACAAGTGCTTGTAAAAGCCCGAGGCCATTCTGGATTCTTGTGACAAGATAAAAGTATTAAAAGTCGAAAACATCCTTTGCATTTAGATGCAATTAATTATGCCAAAGCAGGAATTAAAATTCCGCTGGACATATACACATGCACAAAGGAGGCACGTATAGACACGTAAAGATGTAACGTAAAAGATAACGCATTGTATATACCCGTCATTTTTACGGAAATAAAACAACATAGAAATGGCCAGAACATCTCGTGACTTGGTTAAATCAGACTGGAACGCACCATCACAAAA
The DNA here is from genome assembly GCF_059441005.1 of Hippichthys cyanospilos. Classification (NCBI taxonomy): domain Eukaryota; kingdom Metazoa; phylum Chordata; class Actinopteri; order Syngnathiformes; family Syngnathidae; genus Hippichthys; species Hippichthys cyanospilos. The sequence goes on from NC_142374.1 coordinate 10,945,020, forward strand.
GTTATCAACTCACACACCTGCTCACTTAGCGAACTAGAAAAGACACGGAAGCTGTTTACAAATAAGAACCATGGTCTCAGATTTGGAGGTGATGATTCTCTTCCCAGCCACCTTGCACTCAACTGCAAATGTCTCCAATGAGAATCAAAGCACAGCGTGATAAAAATAACAGAACCCCATTCTCTGCAAAAAAAAAACCGGACCCCTTCAGCTCCACTTGAAAACAGAGTCAATAATAGCACTGAACAGAATCTATTCTATGATAAGAGGCTAAATACTCCCCCTGGAGTCAATTCCTCAATAGGAGTGACTCTGACCTTGCAACAAACACCGGTTGTACATAGGCCAAAGAGTTCATAGGAAGGCATATGGTTGCTCATACGAAGCACAGAACTCCCCAAAGAACATGGGGCATGCTCAAGCACCTACTCTATGTCCACAAAGCACAGGCTTGGTGGGCAAACTCACATGGACCCTCAAGGAACCTGCTGGTCTACTGTTGCATGGCTTGGATGAGAATCACCTTGCTCCTCTTGAAATTTCTGAATTTGACTTCCTGATATGTCCTCATCTCCAGCACCCCTGAATAAACCTCAGCACCTAAACTGAGGAGCGTGGACCCTCTGGTATCCCCACTTAAGAAGAATCACAACCAAGTCTACCAGACAGCATTGTTTGGTGTGTGGTGGGCTTTAAGTATCCAAATGCTGACTGTGCCTTGCAGAGAGATATCATAGAATCCAGGCGAGGGGCATATTAGAACAAATGATATTTGCTATCTTCATAAGGTTTATCAAGTCTTTCCACATCAATGTTTGTTGTAATGAGTGAAAGGTAAAAAAAATAATCTTAGTTTCAGTCTTAAATGCCCACCATCTCACACATAAACATACACATTTAGCAGATATTTATGATACCGCTATCAAGAAATAAATAATGTGACTATGATAATGTTAACTAATCTGTGATCTGTAAATATTTGCTCTAATTCATTTCTATTTAATGTCACCAAAACAAGGCAGACGGCAGAGTGGTTAGCACGTTGGCATCACAGTCCAGAGTCTTGAGTTCAATTCCAAACTCCCTACGTGGAGTTTGCATGTTCTCCCATGCCCGTGGGCACTTCGGCTTCCTCCTACATTCCTAAAACATGCACGGTAGATGTTATGGACAGCTCTCCATTAGCCATTATGATTACAGTAATACAACTCAAAGGTACAGTATTTTGTTCTATGTTGATTAATCCACTGTTAAAGGTAGTTTCTATGATTTTGGGCTTGTGCTGTGGTCGCTAGGTGATGTTTGGTAGCTTCTGTCCATTGACAGACTCAGCTAATAGTGTTAAAGCTGATTAGCTGACATCCTATTCATTTTATTTCTGACCTTTAGGAGATTGTTTGTATGCACACAGATGCCAAGATTCATGCGACCATGGAGTAAAGAAACTGTGAGACCAAATTCGATCATTATTATAACCCAAGACATAACAGAGGAAAAGTGAACAGGTTACGCAAGCAACAGTTTACTCAGTGTGTTACATACCAGTAATCTTACACATCTCTCTCCTTTTGATTACTCCGTACTGGTGATGTTTGTGATGAATGTCTATGGATATTCAGCAATGATAATTGTATGAACATGGACATCATTAGTCACCCACACGCTTACATGGCATTGCACTGTGAGAAAAATCTGCAATTGAGATGATATATTTACAGCCACAGGTTATATCGTGCATTGTCATGTAATGTTATCCTCAAAAAGAATGTTCTCTGGAATCGTAATTGCAGCAAGGTTATAGTTCGCATACTGATAGGGCTTTCTTAATCACATCTAAGCTCTAAGTATCCACTCGATTAGACTCTTCAAATCTGAGACATAATAATGATCATATTGTTTGTCGGTACGATGCAGACATTTTGGAATGCAGCATTCATTTTACTGACCTTGTAGAAGCGGCTTGCCTTTCTGGAACGTTTGCCTATACGACACCTGGTATTGCTTGACCTGGAAGCCGGGGACACAGCTCTCACGGTGCCCTTCCTGTCGGACACCCGCAAAAGTCTGTAAAGCAAAAATACGGAGAATTTTACATTTTACAAGTACAATTGTTTTTAACAACAAAACAGCTCAATTTTCTAATAAGCATAGTTAGAGTGAGGAGCACAGTCTCAGGAGAATTACTGTCAAAGAGGTTCTGTTTATGCTAATAAGCTAAGCCTCACTGTGTACTTTTGTAAGTGGATTGGAGGGATGTCAGTGCACTCTCCTGAGGGTTGTCTCACTGTTGGCAGCACTTCCTGCTGCTGCAGCAAGAGAAGCTTCGCTGTAACTTAAGCTTTATGAAAGGCAGCTTGAGATATCAGAATTAATTATATGTGAACCTCTGATAAGAGCATCCCACATAGTGAGATGTACTCGTTATCAGGGGATGCGGGTCAAAAGATGAATAACCACAAGCTATTTTTATATTGACAACATGACACCTTTTGGCATCTTTGTACCGTGCAAAGTACACTTTTTAGGGGTGTGAACTTCCAAATGCCTCCAAATTTGGCTGCCAGAATACAGACACTACAATTCTAAACTTGTGAATAATTAATATATGACTGCCTTAAACAAAGAAATGTGACATGGTTCCTATTTCCAATGTAAAGGAATTTTATGAGTAGAAAAATACAGGACTGATCTGCAACCACAAGGAAAGAGCTGTTAAAATCTAAAGGTAATGGAATGCGGGAAAACACCGAACATGGCACCTGACAAAATAGTCACATACCAAGAAGAAAGAATGCTAAATCCTGAATATATTTAAGTGTCCTTTGTTCAACGCTGTATTATTGTTCTCTTAACATTGTGTGTTGCACATGCTATGGTGTCACATTACGTTTGTGCTAAATTCATTTATAGCCATACCATTCACAAACCCTTGAAGGGAACAGATGCCAGATAAGTGTTTACATTTGTTGCAAGAACACTTGAAAAGAGAAAAAAAAAAAGGTGTATCCTGGGACTTAAACGCAATACTGAATGCAACTCATTTTTTCTTCCAACTTCTAATTGTATCAACACATTTCCAACATTAACCACCCGAAATGGTCTCCTTTAGAATGAATGATCTTAGTTAACAAATGTTTTGAGTTGCTCGTCGATGCAGAAAGACCAAAATAGAACAGAGCTGTCAATAAGCAAGCACCCTGAGTCTCTTGCACAGAAACATGTGAGATGAGGGAGTGATCATTTTATGCATGCTTTTGCAATTGTTCTAGGTTTGGCAGACGGCTAATACATCATGCAGGTTAGAACAATTCCACGCAGGCAGGCTGTGTGTAAGTGCGTCTTTTGGGGTGAACAAGCACCGGCAGATGTTCAGCAATAGAGGTCATCACGTTATGTCTCACCAATGTAATCACCGCATTCGGGCAACCTGGTGTTTTTCTTAAGTTGTTATAAATGTAATTCATTTTTGTGACACGGCATCCTGGTCACCCTGAATATGATACTTGTCAAAAGCAGTGCTCTGTGTCACAGCAAAGGGACATTTTTACAATCGTGGAAAGAGCTTTTACTATGTGCATACATGTGCGCATTTCTCTGCAAGTCATTACACACACCCCCTGCAAACAACATGAAAATAACCATTAAACAGAGTAATTTATGTGGCAAATGCTGTATAATCCAGCAAGGTAGCTTAAATGCTAATGTTGGTGTTATTAGGAAAAAAAAAGATCATAATCAAAAGGTATCATACTGAATTTTTTGCAAACAATGAAGCAATTCATAAAAGGCATTGACACCATGAAAAGATGAAGACGAGGCATCTCTCCTTTCTCTCCACAACAACAACAAAAATCTCTATGAACCAAGGAACATGTGACAATGCACCCGCTCCCTTTTTGTTACAGGTCCCTGGTGAATGTTTCTCCCTTGTGGGACACCACAGCATTAAAATCTTCACAATAGGGATGAATCAACTGCTCATTTATCTCAATCACAGTCCCTTCTCTCTAAGTTCAGCTTTTCCACAAATTAAAATAAATCACAGTCAGTCTCAGGCATCCACAGGTATTCTATGAATCTTGTTTTTTAGTGGCAGGTCCTTGTCAGGGTTATCTTGGCGTGTGTTTATGTTGCCAAATTACCGTTCCACATGAGTTACTGTGCTCAAATCACGTTCAAGGTGAATAAGTCATAAGCGTGTGTACTAATTGTACTGTGCATTTGCATGTGACATTAAAACTCTTGAATTTAAAAGAACTATTTTCCATTGTGAAATGAAGTTATACTTTTAGTTGAATAGCTTGATGTGGACCAGCAGTAGTATTACTGCAGTAGTATTAAGCCTGGCACATTATCATTGTTTGTAGTTAAACGTCATTTCAAATAAAAAAATAAATTGTCGTTAACATATATTAAATGGCATTCCCAGCAATACACTTCCAATGTGTTTGCCTCTAGTTGTGAATGATTGATCCTTTTTATCTTGAATTAGTCTGACTTTAAATGATAACCTGATGAACACGGGTAGTTTAGTCACGGCTATCGGATATACATTAATGCATTGCATCCAATTGTTGTATCCAGTGCGCTCTCATGAACAGAGTTTTCTTTCTTTTGGATGGATGAGTTGCCAAGGTCACAAGCAGAGTTTCCTGTCAAAATCTAATTGTAGTGTTGACAGTACAAGAAAGAGAACCCTGAAATGCATTTTATATTAACGGATACCATTTATAATTAAGTGTGCATACTTGGATATTGGATGACAATAATTCCACTACATCACGCTGGTGCATAATATATCTCTTACGAGCATGCACTCCATAACAGTGAGGGATAATGATGCAGCGATATATCAATATAAATGATGTGTCCTACCGTTAGACATGTAATTATTTCTTGCATGTACTATCATCATACTAATTGCATTAACATCACCGCGGACAATCATTGGGCCTCTACTTTTCTTTAGTGTATTAACATATACTGCATCAAACCTATTGGTTTGTTCTAATTTGATGTTAAATGCACTACTGAGGTAATATTGATTTCTACCAGCTGTAACATTTACCATGCACTCTTGTAAGCCATTGGCTCAATTACCCTAAGTGTATCCTCTCACATAGGAAGAATTTAATGCCAGACTGTGTTGCAATGAGCTCATCCATTGACTAGAGTTCAGATCATTTTGACATCAACATCAGAGCTCGTTTTTGTAGGCATTATTTCTTATACCAACTTCATTGTTACTATGATTCCTTGATTTGTCACTTACCGTAGATAGCTGAGAGATTTTGTTTTAAGTTCTAGAGTCTTCATTTTATTGTTGCTAATGATGCATGCTTTCAAGTGCCTAAAGTGAACTAGACTTCACAGATCCCTGAACATTGATCATTCTGTAGGTGCAATTAGAAGGCTAATTTAAACCCTAACAAAAAATGGGTTGGTAGAAATGTGTATTTATCACTTGTGCAAATGGATCGATATGGTGTCATCACTTTCTCCTAACCGCTATAAATTTAATTTTGGAAACCGGTTTGTAATGCCATTTTAACTGGAACTTAGAACAACGTTGCAGAGGAGGTGATGAAAAAGCAATACACTGTATTGCAAAAATATGCTGATTGTAATGAAGAAGGAAATTACTGTAAAAAAAGAACATTAAAAAACAAAAATATAAAACTATGTTTCAGTAATATTAACAAAGACAATTATGGAAGTAAAACCTAATTAGCTGATTAACATTTTAACTAGATAGCATTTGCATATTTCAATCCAAGTGATTACTGATTTGTTTGTTTGTTTGTTTGTTTGCTCCATTAGGTTTTATAACAATTTGTTCACCACATGCTGCTAAATGCCTGTATATTTACTTAACTGGATTTAATTGTTGTCATCTCATTACATGATTATTATGTCTGTTGGACAATATTGGTTTTGCATGCCACAGCTTTGTAGCTTCTCCCCCAACAAAATAATCCATCTCAGTAATGCTCAGTGTTCAAATTGGACAACTGCATTCTCTAACTTTTACACATATGCACTAAAATTGATAGTTTTCACAGTGAAACCCTCAGAGAGTATCCTATTATGGTCATACGTAGCAGTTGTGGATGTGTGCTCAGAATTCTCAGGGGGGGAGACAACAATTACAACCAAAACTCTAGCGCCCTCATAATCGACTAAATTTAATTACACAATTCTCTTGAGTCTGAAAGCAATTTTCACTCAAAGGTGTAGCTTTTACATATATTTTATTGCCCTTTTAAAGTGTTGGAAAACAAACAACAAATTAAAACATCACATCTGCTGACCTATATAAGCCACCATTTTTGTTTTTTGACTCTTGAGTGTGTGTGAATTCTCAGGAATATGACGATGTGTATCATCAGCCATTCTGAGTATTGGCTAACGAGGAGTAGCTCTGCCCCTTGGCCACTGCACGCTGCAAAGGCCTGGTTGGCTCACAACAGCAATTGGACAACTTCTAAAGGCCAATGTAATAGGAGAAATGAATGTGTATGTTCAGCTTTGATGTTGACAGCCTGACACTGCATTTGTTCTTGATCCATTTTTGACAAAACAAAGTTACTCAGATATGCAGCGAACAAGGCAATGCTGCTACGTATTTCTGACGTCACGTCCAGTCTTTGGCTGAAAACAATTTTAATAAAACATGGCACACCCTGAAGGTGATTAATTATACTGCTTAACTCTGATAAAACAAATGCAATATTAAACAGAGTTCCATGGTAGGAATTCATAGACGAGGACCGCAGGGGAATGCCTCGTTACAGAAAAATACCCGTAGTGAAATTCCTAAACCCCAGGTTCTTGTAATATTTGCAGGCAATGTAGATAATTACAATTCAATATTCTCAACATTTCTTGATAACATTTATTACAATGGATAGAAGGTGACAATACAATAAGATACTCTATCAGATCAAATAAGTTGTTGGGCAGGAACAGGGGCACTGGGTCATGACCCCGTTTTAGGTGGAATCATGAAATCAGGCCAAAATGTCGTGTCAAAATCCTCCGGGAAACCTCCACCAACCATCTGAGCTATATTGTATTAAAAGTCTGCACATTAAGCAGTCACAAGTATTATTATGTGTCATCACACTTGCCTATTTTTAGGGGCATCAAAATAACAGAGAACAATTAATTACAATACATTACTGTACATTAGATAAATCAGTGTGTTTAATCACTGACTGTTTTCTCTTTACTGACGACATCTGTGCTGGACACTGATGTCAGTCATTGTGTTTAGCATAAACTGATAGCCTCCTGTTTTGAGTAGGAGGGCAAGTTCGGAAAGCAGAAGCAAGACATGAAAATGGAGGAGCATGTGAGATTTGCCGGTCCAATGAATGGCAAATTGAACTTTAGAAAAATGCTCCAAAGCATTTAGTTGGATAAAGGTGATAAATGTAGAGTGATGCCCATTCTTTATGAATAGAAGCAGCTCAAGTTCAGCCTATCATATGAAGGCAGTGCATCCAGCTGCGACTGCCGCCATAGCTATCCATAGTAACAAAGACACTAAATCAGCGAGTCGCAAAAACTCTTTGCCAAACTGAATTCAAAAACACCCAGCGCTTCCAATTATTCTCCTTCTGACAGAAGACTCACCTATCACCTGTTTGTCATGGGAGACCCTACCAGGGGCATAAAGCCCCAGACAACCTAGCTCCTAAGACCACTAGGACATGCAAACCCTTTTTCACAGAGTGGGCCACAATACTACATTGTATGTTTGGAAAAAACAAACAAACGCTTTATGGCTTTTCACTGAACATTTCAAGTGATAATAAAGGGATGAATTGATAACAGATCTTAATTACTGTCTTTTTTTAAAAATCCATTCATAACACTACTATTTTATGTACTCATGCTTGTTCAAATGCACACTAATCATGAGGTTGTTTGCAGATCCAGTTGTAATTTAGATTTTGGTAAGACAATATGAATAGTCTACAATCTGAATATTGATGTTGGAGGGAAGGGTCAGTTATTTTAGACTGATATACTGTTGAATCTTATACATTATTAAAACTTTGCAAGATAAGATCCAGAATTGATAACGAATCCCACTCTGGGCAAGTATTGCTGAACATTGAATCATAGAAGACGGTCAAAATCAGTTAACTAAATTCACAATTTGACTATGAATGCTACAATTGTTTAATTCAACTCAGTACAAGTACTTAAGGGGCAGACATACTGAACCGTTAAAAAACAACAACAAAGAGATCAAATACCATGAAGTTCAACACAATTACTTTCACCTGGAGTATTTTGGACTGCAAATAATGATAAAACAAGCATGTAATACTTCTAAAATGACCAAGATAACCAGTGTTGGTGTCCACAGCACCTGTGTATCTTTATTGAGTTGTACTCCCCTCGTGTTTCTCTCTGTATGCATGCAGGCATTGTTTGTCAGCAGCCCTGCAAGGCATCTTGCCAACAATCTGGCATTTCATCCTGCCACCGCCGTTTCATCTCTATGCAGCAACTCCGCAGTCCCACTTCACCTCTGTCCTGTCAACATAAACGCCAGTGCAGATACCTGAGAAGAGGCCTCTAAAGGTACATCCCCGCTTCAAGATGCAGCAGAATAAAGAGAATTGATGAGGCCTGGCCTCTGACACATGCAAGTGGCAGGTAAGCTAGGTATGGCACACCTGAGTCATGAAATCATGTGGTCCCTGCCATAGGCCACTGAACCTTGACTGCACCTGCTGGCCCTGTAGAACGTAAGAGTGGTGCATAAATTATTGCACCATTGAAAAGGGAATAAGAAATAAAAAGCAGTCATGGCCAATTGCTTGTAAAGCATTCAAGAGATAATAAACACGGTGATAAAAACCTACAGAAGTTACATTAACAGTTCTGTTAAGAACGGATACTTGTCAGCATTACAGCATCATGATCTGACGATAGAGCTGCAGATAACTATTTCTTCCATCATCAATTCACCATTTAATCCCAAAGACATTCTGTATTTTTACACTTTTCAGAGATTCATTTGCAGGTCTTTATTTATAACTTTTTCCAAAAAAATACTTGATACATAAATAAATATATTCATTTAGTATCTAACCGAAAGTGATTCATTATTTTAGCACTTTAGTCTTTAAAAAAGTAAAAATAGCCCCTTGAAATTGAATGAGAGTGGCTCGTAACACAATGGTTAGCACAGCCACCTCACAGTTCAGGGACCCGAGTTCAAAGTCATCTGCCTCTGGCCATCCTGTGTGGAGTATGCATGTTCTCTCTATGTGGGTTCTCTCTACTGGACACACTTAAATGTCCTTAGGTGTGATTGGGTGTGTGAATGGTTGTTTCTTTCTGTGTGCCCGGCGATTGGCTGGCAACCAGTTCAGGGTGTCCCCCACCTACAGCCCATAGTCAACTGGGGTAGGCAACAGAATTATTAATTAATCAATAGCAGAATTATTATTATTTATCATTCCTTATCTTTGCTGTTCAAGTAACTTAAACCTGCATGTTTTGGGCTCGAGGTAGAAGCTGGAGTGTCTTGAGCCAAACATGCACATTTCACACAGGCAGTCGATTGCGGAGTTTCAATTACAGAATCTTTCTTCCTGTGAGGCACGGCGGAAGCAATGAACACTCTGCCACAACCAAAAGGATTAATTTGTGGCAGGAATAACATTTAAGTCATTCTAAACACTACTGGTAAAGTCAAATCTTTTCATGTTATATTTGAGAGAAATTAGATGCAAAAAATGTTCCAGTAAATTTCTATTCAGAGATCTAGGACTAACAGCCAGAAAAAAACACTTTCCCAGAACATTAAAAAATACAAAACAAACAAACAAAAAATGCTTCCTCTAACAGAGCATTGGCGCTCAGGTAATTGGGCTCCTGATTAATTCAAAGCACCTAAAAAGCTTCCTGGCCCAGACGGGCACATAATGTGGACTAATCTCGCACCGCTCCAGAAACGTATTTTCCTTGGAAACTTTTACTGTTTCCAAGCTACTCAAGCAGGCAGCGTCCATTGGCATGCAAATTCATCATCCCTGAGGGGGTTGTAAAGTTGTGTGCTAAGTGAGCCGGTATAACCCTGACAGTATCATCTCCTCAGCGTCAGTCTGTTCAAATCCCTCTCCTAGTTGACAAGCTTGTCAATATTTCTACCTCGCGTACACACCTCATTTCATCGCACACGAGCGGGCAGAGGAGTCTGAAGTGAAGGCTAGAAAAACAAGAGTGTCAGCTGCAGACACCAGCTGCTAGCCAACACAACTCATTTGAATGCACTTTGCCTCCTCCCTGTTGAGGTTTGCCATGTCAGTCTAAGCGCTTCCAGCCTTATTACGATGACATGCTCAATCACCTGGAAAGGGCTATTTGTCTCGTAGCTTCGCTAGAAAAAAAACAAAACAAAAAAAACGTTCATATACTGTTTGAAGCCGCGCACACATCCTTGGCGACGTGTCTAAACATAAGGCACCTCAAATGTTTGCTAATTAGGAATTTAACTACTATCATTCCAATCGTTGTGAATGTGAGCCAATTGGACACAATTTATTTTCGTGGCTGCTAACTGTGATAGGAAATGGCACGCTGAATCTTGTCAGAGTATTGATCCAGCCAATGATCCACTGCTGGCAGAATCATTGTACCTTCAAAATCATCACTTTTCAGGAAATTCCCAAAGCTGTTTGTTTGTTTACTCATTAGCATTGCATCGTCAAAAAGAGCAAGAAGTTTTCAAAGGTCAACAATTTGCATAAACTGTCCAATATAGGAAATTTCAGAAAAAGTGTTATCACTTTTATACCAGCAAAAACAGACAGGAAACAAAGACCATAACCTGTGTCAAAACTTGTCCTTAGCAAAGACAAAACTGCATTGACTGCATTTTTGTGATAAAAGGGGTTTCCCATGTGTTTTGACGCATCCAAGGATGAGAATGATAAGCTTGGGTTTGCATTTGTCAAATACAAGTTATATGACTCCATTGCACATTTCAAATCAAGTGTTTTCTGAATATTGCTAAATATATTATGTGCATGTCATATCCTCACTACCATGACAATGACAATTAATGAGGCAAGAAACAACATTAATGCGGAACACATTGGAGCCATTAAGCAAAATCCCAAAAGGACATTTTGGACCTAATGCAAATGAGCATGCCTCATTACATCTCTTTATCCGTTGCTTTTGTGACTGGTCTTCGTTTTTTGTTAGACTTGTGCTCCTTAGTCTGTTGTCAGGCTATCAATTGCTTGCATCATTAAAATCAAGAAAAATACTAAAAAATAAGTAAAATGAGGAAAATACTGGATACGCACATGGTACACAAGTACCTCATGACAATTCCAAATGACTTTAACGTCTATTAGACCGACCGTTGCAATTTTCCAAAGTTAATTTAAAATGAATTACATTGTTTGGGTGGATTGTTAAAATGTCTGCTCCTAACCTTATTTCAGAAAGAATAGGAAACTACATTTTCATATTCAGCCCCTACATCCAGTTCTATTTGATTCTGACAAAAGTGCACTATAAATTGGGAATCGTATTCCTGGCCGCTTTCCATCTGGGGGATCACATTCAGCAGTGACACAGAATTGGACATATTATTCTGAAGAATGCATTGCTGTCTGGCTCCACTGCCCTTGAAAGACATAAAAGCCTATGAGTGAATATGTTATGCAGGGCCTCAGATTGGTTTGTTTGCGTCTACTGCTGAGTGATTCCAAAATACAAAATGCAGACATACAATTCATCCTATTAGGATGGATACCAGGCCTCATAAAAGCAATAAAACACTATGACTCTGTCTGTCAATAAAAGCATAAACCATTTCGATTAAAATGATTTAACAAATGTCTTACACCACCACCTAATGCAAGGTTTATGTCACAGGTGCTCTAGTGTTTGATCCCCAACAATTACAAAATCATTCTGGCTCCCACAAACCAGTTGTTCGTCTCAAAGGCACACCGATCACTCTAGGGCTGTCACTGTCTTTTAAAACCTATGTATTTTTCCATCAAAATCTGGAGCAATCAACCCCACCCCCCATTTCTTTTTTAATAATCTGCTGAGGTCAGACGGGAAGTGAGTGGATATAACTTCTTTTCTACACAAAATTAATTGTGAATCACCAACAAAATATCCCTATACGAGGCACTTAGCATTTGTGTTTACCAATGCTAGTGATTACCGTTTAAGATCAACTAACTGTCCCATTTAGTTCACACATACATAATGTTATATGTAAATTACGTGTGTAACAGTGTCACTTACAGACAACGCTTTAACAATATTCCAATGCCAATATATTAATGCGTAAACTTGAGCTGCCTGTTTGCTACGATGAAGTCAATAACTTCCTGTTTTTCTCCTTCATCACCGTCTTCTTGACAAGCAGACTGGGCATGCGCTATGCTTGACTGCACTTTAATGGTTAAAATATGAACACCTAAAACCAAGAGATTATACTAGTTACGAGCCACAGTCTTGGAAAAACTTATTTTTACTACCTTTTTTTTTTAATGGAATAGTTTCTAATCGAGTAGTTCTCAATGAGTAATGAAAAAAAAAAAGAAAGAAACCTGGAGACCTGGAGACAGAACATGATTTCCTTCCATTTGGTGTCACTTTCAATTACAGTTTACCAGAAGCTGCTATGAATCCGAGCCATGATAAATCATCAGCAATGACAAAAACAACTACAGCAAAAACACAAAACACAGAGGGCAAGCAAAGCAAACAATTCAGGGGGCATTAAATTTTGATGGCAAATAAAAGGTTGCAAAACACACTGCGGGCAACAATTGGTCAACTGATGAGTTTGATTCCACTGCGATAGGACATTTAATTCCTCATGTCAGGCATTAAAAATGCTTGGTTGAAACTTGGAGTGAGCAGAAGGTTTACTCTAAATTGCTAGCCGTAAAATATTATCAATTTGTAAAGGATTTGTAATCTCTGGCCACAAATGTGGTGTCCAACTACAAGAAATGCTTGCCATCATGAACTACTACTAAAAGCAAATTGATGTATAATTTGAATACCGTCGTTTTTTCTCGACAGATATCAAGTAAATCTTATCCCACTTTTAATACCGTACATTGATGATAGAGCGTTAGGTTCCTAGTCTTAATTTAGAGAGAAGTGCCTCATCATTAGTGGTTGAGCAATTATTTCTCTGGCACAAAGCCAATCTCTGAGACCTTTGCTATCTTCGTCACACTGTCTCTATACTCATTTTAATTGAAGGAAGAGGAGAGAGGAACTGAAAATATTTGTTTGTCATGGTCTGCCTCTGCGTTTCATCCCCCACAGTTGGCAGCGCTGGTCAAGAATCTGTACTTAGTCACGAAAAGTTTGTTTCTTTCACTGTGTACCTAGCCACCCTTTCTTCCAGTTACAAGCACAAAAGGTGCTGGCTGACGTGAAGTGAAAGAGACTATTTGATACAAGTTGTGGCTCAGAAGAAAAAGATTCAGGCTGCAGACATTCAGTACTTTTGTGATGTGATTTTAAAAGAGACTCAGTTTCCTCGTAAATCATGCAATTTAATAGACAAATGCATTCAAGTGTATTAACCCAGTTTTAATTATTGATGCATGCTGACCATGTGCTAATGAAACTAAAAATGTTAATTAGCATTACATCATTGATGCATCGCCCTACAATATATTTCACCAACTAATGTCTACTGTTGATACAATTCATTATTAAATGCACATATATTCCATCATATATGCACACATTATACATCCATTTTCTAGAGCCGCTTATCCTCAAAAGGGTCTCAGGCTTGCTGGTGCCTATCCCAGCAGTCTTCGGGCAGTAGAGGACACCCTGAACTGATTTCCAACCAATTGCAGGGTGCACCGAGACAAACAACCATTCATGCACCCAATCACACCTTAGGACAATTTAGTATGTCCAATACACCTGACATGCATGGTTTGGAGTTTGGGAGGAAGCCTTTATGCCTGGAGAGAACCCATGCAAAGTCCACCTTTAACTGTGAAGCGGACGTGCTATTGACAGCGCCACCAAGCCGCCACATATGATTCAATACTATGTGTTTTTTTTTTATAGAATCACATGATTGACTTAAAAAAGCAACAACTTTTTAATCATCATTTTCAGGGTAGTCATCTACATTTAGAATGTATTTTTAATTTTTACAAAGGGGTATACTGCATACACTTTTGATAATCTGCGCAGCATGATCAACTATAACGGAATTTGGGTAATTTTCTATTATATTTTCTGAAAAATCGAAATGTTTTTCAAACAAAGCACCATACATACACACCCATATTTACAATATTCTACCACTGTTACATTAACGTGGGCATATACAGTATGTGAATCCTGTCTCTGCATCCCCACTCATTTTGGGCAATTCTCTTAAAAAATGTTTGCATTTCTGCATCCCAGTAGCAGTGATCAGACATGAAATTCCAGCTTTCATTTGTGGCGTTTTATCCTCATGTGTGAATTTAAATGTGATGAGTTGTTTGTCTTTTTGGGTCCTAAATTTGACTGGTGAAAAATCCAAAGAGTACTCATTCTTTCATTCATCCGTAGTCTGCTAAAAAAATATTCTGCGCTTCAATGCAAGGGCATTTTCATGAAGCACATTATAACTGCATATGATTCTCCTGTAATGGATGTGGGCAAACTGGGATATGACCATTAGTTATTCTCAGGCAATACTAACCTGTTTTTTTTTTTTTTTTAGTACCCATATGTATTAGCCTTATAGTAGAGATATAGCTAGGCATAGGTATGACATGAATAATAAGTAGGGAATCAAAGTGCACTATAGTAGAATAATTGGGAGCATGCACATGGACAAGGATTGTCAATAATACTGCTCTTTCCTATAAACAAACGAACCAAGTGTGATTGGAGTCGTCACCCCGGCGTTTTTGTTGATTGTTTTGATTAGGTTTAGTTATGCTTCATGTTTTTCATGTCTTTTTAGTGACATCTACTAAATAGGTTTTTCTTTTTTTTCTTTACTTCTGTTCACATTAGACACACGTGGACACATGGACGTAATAGTCCATTAAGCTTGTATTAGTTTCCGTTTGTGGTGAATTATTCATTGTGTTGCTTTTTAGTCTGCTCTTTTGAACTTTGTTAATTGAGTAATTTGAGTATTCCACTTTCCTTTTTTTAATTATTGCTGCACACATGGCTTGCATCCCCTCTTACCCCCCTACTCCCCCCTTGCCCCCACAAAAACAAACTGAAAAACCAGTTGTGACAGGTTTGAGATGGAGCTTGGCAATTAATGATTTTTTTCTTTTTTTTTTATCCAAGACCTCACTGAAGACCTTAAAAAACTCGAGGTAGGCCAACTCCCATTGACAGGCAAGCATAAGAAACACACAGCTTCGATGATTCCTTCTGCGCTAAAACAGCAATATTTCTCAACACTAAATAAAATCGAAGGTTTCTTCAGCACAGTAAGGTGCAGCTGACACCTTGCCAAGGTTGTCTCCTCTTCATTTTCAATTACTGAACAAAGACAGCTCAGAGCTCCATTATAAATTGATATGGTGTGTGGTGTGTGTGTGTGTGGGGGGGGGGGGGGGGGGGACTTGTGTGCTTCTAGGTGTGTGTGTGTGTGGGGGGGGGGAGTTTTGCCTTTCAGTCAAATTTTACTTTGCATTAATTTCGCAAGGACTAATCTGTGCCAGTGGCTACATTTTTTTTTTTTTTTTTTTTACTCTCACACTAAAAATTCCTTTCAACATTCTTTCAAAATGCACATTGCAATGTCAGGTGAACAGGAGAATTTTCAAAAGGTGCCTTCACACCAAGTATTTTCTATAGAAACAGACACACACAGACAGTTATTCCAATTCAATTTTGAAAATGCAATGTAACCACCAATCCCAAGCGGCAAATTGAAGGGATATCATTTGCAAGCCTTATTGTCCCTGTAGCCATGTTGGAGATGGAGTGAGGACTCGTGTTGGAAAATGGAAGGCTTGGTTTTCTGGATCAAGGGAATTAGTTTGGTGACACATTTGTGAGTCAGAAAGAATTCTATTGCTTGGTAATAAATTCGATTGAATATCTGTCGTGAAGCATGTCCTGCGTGCAGCACAGGGTCAGGTGGGAGAGTGGTAGGGGCAGACGTAGGAAAAGCATGAGGGAGTTGTATAAATAAAAACAGAATGGAGAGAAAGCAGAATCGCATGATGAAATTTTAATTTTACATTAGAATAACAAAGTGCGTATGTAAAGCTACCTACTGTAAATGAGAGAACGGGGAGCTCTCAGCTCGCACTTCCTACCAAACTGTTAATTGACTGTTATCATGTGAGACACAAAGAAAAAATCAACACTACCGCAGTCTACTCCGGGATATTGTAAAGATATTGCAAACCTGTCGTTAGCCCCCCATGACAGTCTCTTTGTTCATCCTCAACTCAGGTGATAAGAGTTCTGGTCCTGTTGGATCTCAAAAATTCTGTTCAGGGTAAAAAACAATCTTCATGTGCTTAGAAATCTGAGCTCTTCCTGACCAAACCAGCATAATCTTCTTGTCGTACCTTATGAACGTACGTCGTACGCTTTGACCTTCTGCACTGCGCGGTACAACTTGCACAAGACGCAAAATAAGTGCTCACTGATGTTGCCACGACAACCCTACGTGCGAAAACAAAGGAACAGTGGTCCTCAACCTTCTTGGTGTGACAAGTACATTCTTTTTGCGGAAACCATTCACTGAACCGAGAGCAGGGGCGGCTCAGCTGAATTACTATTATTGGTTTTAAATGGCCACTTTTTAGGCATTTGTACTGAGATCAAATATAAATATATAAATATAAATAAATATAAATAAATATAAATATATCTCTTTAAAATGGACTTAGAGTTTCACTTATATAGCGCTTTTCAACCTCTGGAACTCAAAGCGCTTGACGCCAACTAGCCATTTACCGATTGATGACACAGCCTCAGGAGCAACTAGGGGTTCAGCGCCTTGCTCAAGGACGCTTTGACATGGTCAGGGGATCGAACTTGCAGCCTGTCGGCTGGGAGACGACCACTCTACCAACGAGCCACGCCGCCCCAGAACATTAACAGAACATTTTACTAACCGAGGCTAACCATTACTTTCTGTGCACTGCATCCTTTTTCACTTATCAGCCAATTCTGTTTCCTTCAACTTGCAACTTGCAGTTGTAAGGAAAAGCTGGATTGATGAGCTGCAGTCATGCACATTTTGGCCATGTCTGATTTAGTAAATACAATCACAGCTCGCAGCTGGTCACATACAGTATCATAATTCACAATCTTGCCCTATTAATGATGGCCTTCAAAAGGTCATTTACAGTGCAGGGTTTGTTAGCATGTCTGCTTAATTTTTGGGGGACGATTTCTTTGTGTGGTCCAACACCAAATGGGCCGCAGCCTAGTACCAGTCTGGAAACCACAAATTATGGACCACTGTTATATTCCATCTGCACTGTATAAAATGTAATTATATTTTATATTCCATATGTTAATACATAAGTTGTTTGTCCCACCTAAACATGAATGAGACATATGTATTGGACCTACAGTACATTAGAGACATTACATGTTAATGCCTTATGGATTTGCTGTTAAAATAAACTATAACACAACATCTCTGCATTACTACATACAGTCCTTGTACAAAATACCAATGAATTATCACAAAGGCCATTTTCAAGATACGCATCCTTCAGAGTGAAGTGCGCCTTATGCTGTTGATGCAGAGCGAGTCCTAAGAATATGTTGGACTCAGTCATTCAAAAAGATTTAATCATGGCGTCATTTATGTATATTTGCGTTTGCACACTGCATACAGAAATCAACCACTAAATGGAGTGGTGTTTTGTATTTTCATATTCATCCTAATACAAAAAAATTAAATTAAAAAAAACTGTAGATAAAAATGTGCCAAAAGTGCCAGAAAATTGTAAATGTGTGGGTGCATTCCACACCGAAGAATGCATCATATAGTGTAATCATTGACACATGAACCATGTGCTGCGCCGGAGACCATCACTACTGTAATATAACAGAGGTAGAGAATCCTAGTAGATTCAAGCATCTAAACAGACTCAATATCTCTCCCCAACGTGGTGCTCGCCAGGAGTTGTTTACAGTATTTAGATCAGAAAAATCATAAAGATGTTTTTTACTGGCAAACTTCTGTAGGTAATAGTTCGTCCGGCGTGCTTTCCGTTTGTTAAGAACTTCCCGAAGACGTGCGTTGCGTAAAATCTGTTCTGCATGGACTCCACGCGGAGGGTCGTGCTTGCTTAAATAATGTCATTGGCTGCAAATATAATGTCATTGTAAAGGAGTTCAACTGTACATACTCTTCACTAAAAGATGTGGGACTGTGTTTTTTACATTAAGCTTCATATTCGGAACTCCATCACATGTTATATGCTAATACTATCTTATCATGAGTCAGTTTAGTAAAGAGGAGATTTAGACCTTTTTTGACACTAAGCTCATCATCACAGCATTGCTTATGTACAGATGTGTAAAATCCATCTATCTGGCCAAACATAGCCGCATTTATTTAACAGTGTCTCATCCAGATGCCTGCCGCCAACCTCCCCTTAATGCATTACGTGTTTCCACATGCATTATAACTGATGGACTATTGACAATTTCTGTCTAAGCAATTTGTAACACAAAAAAAGAAATTGCAAGCATTTGGGGTTATTTTGACATTTGGATGCATTGCATGCTTATAAATAGAGTGACAGTTTCTAATGCCTCTAGTTACTCTTGGTTGGTCTCCAAATGGGCTTAAAATGCTTTTTTTTTTTTTTTTGGGCTTGCAGCAAGATTCCAGGGCAAGAGAACAAAAAAACACATTTAGAAAGTTGCACATCTGAGACTAAGCAGTGGGGAAGGGGAATTGTGAATGACCGTTACACAAAAAGATTTTGGGACATACCAAAATAGCACAGAGGAAGAACAAAAAGTCAAGCAGCAACAGGTTGTCATCTCTTGGATGTGTGTGGATGAAAAGATGCCTTTTGATTTTACTTGCAAAACTTTTCATACCATGCCCATATTTCAGTTTAAATTAGATATGAGAAAATAGAAAGAATTAATGTATAGTTTGTTTTTATTTGTACATGTTTATTTTAATTTAGCATGGTAAATGCTCGCTATTGTAAAGAAAATCTGTTTTATATTTTTTCTTAAAATATAAAACATTTTATACAATGTAGAAAATTTGCTGAGATTTTTAAATTGTATATTTTAGAGCTGTAATTTCAATACTGCATCACCGTGATGCTGTGATATTTTTGCTTAGGTTTTTCATACCGTCAGAATCTGGTATCATCCTATGCCTCGCTCCACTATTAGCAGTGCTCATGTTTGCCTGTGTCTCTCCGTCCCAAACGCATCATTTTTGACAGGGACGCATACTTTCAAATCAACCTGCATCCCTTTTTTTTTTTTTTTTTTACATCAAATTATTCCTCTCTTTTATTCAACAAAACTTGACAATTTACAACCATTTTTGATTCACGTGAGTTTCATCAGCATGAAACATAATGCAGAATATGGTCTGTTGGCTCTATATCAAGGATAATTTTGAGGAAGCTTGTGTTGTCAGATATCGCCTGTGGATCACTGATTTCAAACATACGGACTGCGGGCCAGTTCTGGTCACAAATGGGTTTAATCTGGCCAGCGAAATAATTTTGCAATGTGATTTTTTAATGTCATTGAAATAGCTGAATTTTTTAATGAATGAAATACTTGAAATGTTTTATGATTAATAGTAAAGTTACTATTTTATGACTAAAAGTGGCAATATACTACATTGTTTTGTTTTGGACAGTATTAATGAAAAAAAATGAACTTGTTGTTTTAAACTTATATAAATACAGTATATTCCATGGTTTTATTGGTCTGACCCACTTGAGAATTGATTTTCCATCATGAGGCCCGCAATCTTAAATCACTTTGACACCCCTGTATTGTGCACTAGTTTTCAAATGGTCTACCTTCAGAAGGAAAAACGGTTCCAGGCCTAGTTTTTAAACCATTCTAATTTATTTTGGGCGGCTTGGTAGAGCATTGGTAAGCCACCTTGCTCCGTCCTCCCGATATGGATTTAGCATGTTCTTCCCGAGCCTGCCACGATTAATTATGATCCATTGCGATATTAACAATGAAAAAGTCAAGCTCTTTTTTTTGGATTAAAAGTTAATTTCAAGCACTACTACTAAGGGACAATGTTTCCCACATGTTTACATGACAAAACGCTCTTATTTCCTCACTCTTAGATAAACAGAAACTCAATTAGAAAATCTTCAATCCACAAAACTGAATAGGAACAAAACCATGGGACACCAATCAACCGTTTTATTTTAAAAAAATGACCATCTAGTCTGAAAAATGTCATGCATCTAGAGACAGGAGTAGGAAGTCCGGAATCCACTAAGAGACCTTTCTAAACACTAGGTGAAATAAGTGATTTTCCATATAAATGTACCTTTCACCATCTTAAAGTCTAACTGTAGGAGCATATATTTATGGCTTCCTTTTGTTAGACAACCATTGAGCTCAGCAGACATCGTTTTATCTAAACTTTAGATAAGAGGATGTTTGCTGAGCTAAATGATTCTAAAGGTAGTGAAAAGTTGGTCATTCATTTGCACTTATGTTTCTCTGCCTGTGGAGCGTAAATGGATAAAAACTCTGCAGATATGCAACAACAGAATCACCTCTCAGGAACAAAGATCTTTCAAATGCATACTAATTTAGTTTTGAAGAAAAAAAAGAAAGAGAGAAACACATCTTTGACAAATTATCTAGTGCTAAAAGATTATAATGCCAACTGATTCAATGCTGGATGGCATTTAGTGTTCATTGGTGACACAAATCCATTTCTCCTCCATGAGCCAGAATGACCCCCATCAGCACCACATGTTAGCCATTTACATAAAATGATCTTAACAGCTTTGACAGGCGAGTGGAAAGCCAAATTATACATAGGCCTTTTGAGGGTTTAGAGCAAAAGCAGGTAAAGTTACAAATTCCTTGCCAGTTTTGCCAGTACAGTTTTGCTACAAATTTGAACCAACCACTGGTGAACCCAAATCATATGGCAACAGCCTCACCTGTATTAAGTCAGATGTTAGTGTTTAGTCTGATCATTTTTAGGCTTCTGAGTAGACCGCAAAATCATGATTATAATAATTTAAACATCTTCCTTCCGCTGAAATTATGGGGTCAAACAGACATTTTAAAAGGCAGCCTATGATCTGGGTCAAATTAAGGCTCAGATATGTGTTTCAGCTACTGTATTTCTCCAAAACTCTTTGATCTCGCCTTCATATACTTGAACCTCATACAGTAATGCAGTGCTGCATGCGCCGATGAAATTGAAAGTTAAATCAGGGCCGATGCCCTACAGGCAAAGGATCACTTTGGAGCCATGCTGATTGATCGTCTAGGATACATTGAAATCCAATAGTAGTCCTGTACCTTTCCTGGCACATCTTGTTGTTGGATTAAATAATTTCCTAGTGAAATTATATCATTGCAGAAGTCTCCACAACTTGCGATACTTGGACAACACACATTCACACACCCAAGAACGCTCACCTGCATGCTGTCGGCGGGACTGGGCCGCGGCACTGCAAAAACAGAGGCGTTTTCGTGTGGGAGCTGAAATAGCGATGAGTGGGGTGCTCTTGCTGGTCACATGACCATGGACTACACCGTCGTCACAAAGTCTTCAAATGTTCATCTTTTTTTTTTTTTTTTTTTTTGCCTTAGATAAGCTAATAACTGTTCAGATAATGGAATTCTATATGTAGTAAATATGGTTTATGAGTTTCATTTGGTATGCTATTATTAGAAAAACTTAATATGAAAATGTCACTTCAATGATTTGCTCAGGGGGAGGGGCTAAGGGGTATTTTAAATAGCTTCTGAGATTCATTTGAGAGAGAGAAGGGCACAGCCAGTGGGCATGGTAGGATGCTGGCATGCTAGAAGAGGAAGAGAGTAAGTGAATTGTTAGGTTGTTTTTTTTTCTATTCTTGGAAATACTTTATTTGATTTCTGAAAAGACTTTGGTTTATTTTTGCGTTTGGTTGTCAATTTTTCTATTTTTTTCACTGTCTATTGGGGCTGTGGGAACATTAAATTCCAATTCACTACAATCTGCTCGACTGCGCCATCATTTTACTCCTTTCGTCCAACGAACCCGTGACATTTACCATTTAAAGTATTACACTGCAGGACATATTTTTTTATCTTTGAGACAAACGCAGAGTCATGGTCACACAAACTATTTCTGACAGAAAAGCGTCTGCAGCTGAAAAAAGGATTGTAAAATATTGGCAGGTTAGACAAGGGCAATTTGTCTCTTTTAGGTATGTTTACATTTGCACACTCGATCATTATCATTATGTTCCATACATCATGGAACATAAAAAAAGAGAAAATATGACTATGATTTACGCACACGCTGTATTTTAAAATAGTTACTTTTTCAATCACCCTGTATATACATACAGTATACAGTATATAATAAACTAGTCAATCGCACAAATAGTGTAAGAAACAAAGTTCTGTATATGTCTTCCCCATTGCGCATTCCCCTCGTGTTGATTCTTGCATGAAAACAATTGGCAGCGGTATTTAAAAACAAAACACAACAATAAGAGCAAGTTTTTGTCACATTCATTCAATCTGGTCAGACAGCATTTGTAGGTATGAGCACTTCACAACAACAAGCAGTTGCAAAGTGAACAAGCAGTCAGAAAAACAAAGCTTTATTGTTGCCACGAGTCACAATTAAACTACATCCTTACACTGCAATTCCTGATGTGAGTGTGACTGCGAGGCGGAAAATTAAAAAAGGAGCACTGTTGTGATAGAGGACCGTCTTATCACAGGTTGGAATTGATGTGCAACTGAGTAGATCATTTTAAGAATGTGTGAGCGCCTGACGGTGGTTTTGTGTGCTGTGAAAATCAATGTGTTTGCCCTTGGCCTCATTTATGGTTTTGTTAAAGTAAATAATAAATGGGCTAAAAATGGGTCCACTGAATAGCCTCACTGTGAGAGAACTTAAGTATGAGCTTTTAATGCTAATAATATTTGCAATTGCTCCATTATATAATATTGCAGTGGTGTTCAAACTAAGGTTTGGACTGGAAGGTATTTTTCACTTAGGTGATTACTCAAGGCAAGATGCAATGTTTCAAAATTATTTTTGAAAACACTTTGTAGACTTAAAGGGATCCCTATAAGTTTCCTGTGTCTTTCAGTATGAAAATTTTAATTGGGGTTTCAATGACTAGATATAATTTGAAATCGTTTTGGACCATATTTCATATGTTGTACTTTTTTAAATTACGTACTATTTTTTGTTTGCTTTTTAAAATGTTCCTTTTCTCTATTAAGGCTTCCAGTCAAATTACTTTCATTTGATTTTACCCAATAACATTCTCACAACGTTTTAAGGACCGTCTCAATTTTCTTTGATGGGCATGAAGGAATGAGGTCTGAGCATTGAGAGAGTTCCATTTGTAAAGTTGGAACCTCTGATATTTCTTTTTGTCAAACTCTTTTTAGCCCCTCAACAATGATCAATAAAATTAGCATATGCAAGCAGGACTCTAAATAAATCTTGACTTGCAGTAACATCCTGTTTAATGTTGTGATTATTTTACCTGATTCTGAAAAAACTTTATCATATCTGGTTCATTGTTCTGAAGCAATGAATGTATGGATATTCAGTTCCGACAGGCATTTAGTAACATCAAGAAAATAAAAATGTTCCCTAAGCGTTTCAGAGTCAGATTCAAAATGTTTATTGTCATGTGCAAAGTGTAGAAACAAAATTCTCCAAATAATGAAATTCTTACTTTACTGTCCCAGGGTTCTGCGGAGGGCACACAACCTCATCAGGGACAATACTCACCCACAACACGACCTGTTTGAACAGCTGCCTTCAGGCAGCTCCAACGAAGCCTGAGGCTGGCATCTTAGACTGATCCTTCATGCATTTATCTGCCTCATCACCAGTCATTTTACCACATGCACAAATTCACCTTACAAATCCTGTACAGTGCAGGAAACCTGCTAAATACATAATATTTTGCACCGCGTGATATGTTTGACTATCATCCGCATATGTATAGTTTTTCCACTCCATCTACTTCATTATATGCTCAGTACATTAGTCTATTTATTTATTAGTGCTTCATTATTACTGCCATTATGGACTATTACTGTTTTTTTTTTCTTTTTTTTTAATTGCTTTCTTTATTATTCGCTCAACTGTGGAATGTCTGCTTGGGAAAGTGACCAAAATAAAAAAAAAAAAATATATATATATATATATATATATATATATTGTGTAGTATTACTATGCATATGACAATAAAACTCCTGAGTCTTGAATCTCTTGTCGGGACGGCATTTGAGATTTAAAGCCTCCAAGTCAACCGAAGAGTAGTTGCGGACCACTCGTTTGTTGACACACCACGCATTGTTTACAAACACGTACACCTCACCCTCTCATCTTACCGGCAGCTGCACGGAATAACTGTGTAGTGTAGTGGAACGGCTGGGACGTCCTATGAAAGCCAGGTTTCATGAAAATGAGTGCACAGCATTCTTTTTGTTTCCCTCTGCGTTGTGATCCTGGCTCTTAGTTTGTCCAGGTTGTTTTCCGGCGACTGCATATTTGCTAGCAAGAGACTGGGTAGCAATGGTCGGCTAGCATGGGCTTTAAGCTTAGCATGGAGCACACCCCTCTTGCCCCTCTTCTGACGCCGACTTCAAAGCACTCTTCTCGGGTCAGTAGGTTCACTCGAGGTCGCTGTGTCACAGCCTTCCTGGTGGTGGTGGGGTTGCTCGTGCGAACCACAACATTTTTTATGTTTGTACAGTTTTTTTCATTGCAATCTTATTTTTAGAGTGCACCATACAAAGCTACATACCTATTGACACTTTGTTATTAGAATCATTAGAGTGAAGAGCAATTTGCCGCATTCAGTCTGAGGAAGCCCCCTTCGGAATCGGCTCTGCTGTGACAGTAACATGCAACATGTTGGCTAGGGTAACAACGCAAGTTTAAATTGAATTGTATTTCCCGCGAAATGGGACATAAAGCAGGCGTGTTGTGACAGTAGTAATTCAGAGTCAGGGAAGATCAAGTTGAGATTTGTCAATGATGTAATCTCATTACATCATCTTTATTCAATTTCTCCATGAAATGCCAAAAGCAGGGAGTCTCATTTAATTTAACGTTTGACCTCACGCATCTCTCCTTGGTTAATATTCTCAATGGGATCTCTAGTGGGAGGACCTAACATGTAAAGTGAGGTGTGAGAATCTTGGCCTGAGGAGAATGCAATTAAGAAACCGAGATGAGCCATTGTCACATCTGTCCCACGACCTGCCCCTGTGTCACCCAATCAGCTCGTATCCTTCTGTTGTGTTCTACCCAGCTGTCTCTCTATCCGAAATTGATCGGATCGTGCTTTCCTAATTCCTGTCTTGATTTGATCATTGCTGTCCTTGTCATTGTCAATGCAAGTTATATTCTTCCTTTCTCTACTGGGGGAGGTTGTGTGGAAAAATCAAAGAGGATGTTCCTGAATTACATGTCTCTGTGTCTGTTTTGTATGGGTAGAATCACTCAGCGTGGACTAGAACTAGAACAAAATGAATAACCTTTTAAATTCATAGTGAGCAGAAGGAAGACACAGCACTTAGAAGTGTCACCCCATCACCCTGAGACCATTTGTCAACTCAGAGTAAAAAACTGAATTAACTACTGAGCAAACAAACAAAATCAGAGGATGACCCAATAACCACCATAGGCACAGTAAAGCATACAGGTTTGGATTTTCTTCCCCCCTAAAAAGAGGACACTGCAATTTCATGGGTATTTGGTGCCAGTGAATACATTTATTTACTGTAAAATCTTGGATCAAAACCTCCTTTTCTCAGGCATCAGAATCAAAAGGTTTGATGGGATCCTGGCTTATTAAGTCCAAGAATGTTTGAATATGATCGATTGAAAATATGAATGCCTAGCAGTTGCAATAAAAGCAAGGCCTTATGCATGACACTGCATCTGCTACTCAAAGCTGGCATAAACAAAAAGTGGTGGATTGGTTCTGGCATCATCTCAGAGGCAAGAATCATTACGCACACAATGCAAAAATGATTTAAAATCCACGTAATTACCCATAAGGGTTTTTAGGATGCAGGAAAACTGGCAGACATGGAAACACATCATTCATATTTGTATCTGTTGTGATTCCTAACAAAAAGAATATTAGGTAGTGGACCCCAAGCAGACAGCATGTAGGCTGATGAAAAAAAAAAAAAAAAAGAAATTGAACACATAACCAGAAAGCGTATGGTCAAAGTATCAACTCAAAAACATGCCTGATTAACACTACAACAGAGCACCAACAGAAAGTGATATTAAAAAAAATCGTACATACATATAAAACCCAGCATCTGATTGTAAACACTGTTCCGAGGTTCAGGTTCATAACTTGTATACCAGTGTTTTTTTTTTTTGTTGTTGTTTTTTTTTTTTTTATTTTTTTTTTTTATGATCCGTGCTCTGAAGCAAGTCTCTTAGTTCCATCTTTAGATGTTATTTCCCAGTTTGTGCAGTAATCCCAAATTGAAAATTGAAGGGGATTCGGAATATAATCTGTCATATTGCTCGTATGACGAGGCCGAAAGGTGAGAAAAATAAAGGCGACTCAGCACTTGACACACTACCTGGAAATCGCCTATTCCACTGCCAATCCCTGGCATTATTAATGCCCCCAACAGAGGGTAGCAGCTCAAGTGGGCCTTCCTAATGTTTCTTTTCCATCAGTTGTAATACTTTACTTGTTGATTGTATGGGACAAAACACACACTACAAAAATATAGTTGTTGACCCACCCCCCAAAAAAAATCAACTTATTATATCAATCAACTAAATTTAGAGTGTCCAATACACCTGCCATGCATGTTTTTGGAATGTGGGAGGAAGCTGGAATGCCCAGAGAGAACCCACAGAGGCACAGGGAGAACATGCAAACTCGCTGGAGCAAACTGGAATTTAACCACAACCAACCACAGTTTCATTGTGCATTTTCTACAATTCAATAATGAGTAAATATATAATATATATCATAATATTATGTATATATATATTATATATATATATATATATATATATATATATATATATATATATATATATATATATATATATATATATATATATATATACACAAATATATACGGTAATTGAAATAAAAAAATTGAGCAAAAAACAAACTACAACCAAATACCTTTATATCTTCAATATATAGGCTACTTCCTATGTAAAATGGTATCTTCCCATTTCTTCACCTGACTGGATTTTGATTCATTACCCTACAAAACAAACAAATTTGACCAGGGTCAGATAGGAAGAAGCAAGTAGCGGAGAATGATCCACCGTCGTCCTCCTGTTCTGGCTGCACTAAAGCATTTCGTTAACAATTGATGGGATGCAGGTGTGCAGCCGGTGAATTACCCGTGACTCCGCCCTCCCAATCACGGATACCAGAAGCTCTGCAACACACCAGGGGAACACCCTGAGCAGACACGTGACAGTGTGAGAATCTTATTGCAACCGCAAATCAGAGAGGGTTGGATCAATTTCAAACTAATTTAATCTGAAAGAAATATACTGTCCTTTTGATAGATATTGAGCGAGAATAAAAATGTTTCAGGTGATATGTATGATAAAGCTAACTATGAGATCAAACATTACTATAAAGTAAAATAAAGTTCTTGTGACATTAATCAGATAATTATTCTTACATTTGATTAAAAGACTCTAAAGTAGGCTGTGATTGGCTTGACATATTATTTCTGACGTTTACACTAATAAGCCTGTATCTGGGCGAAAAAACTGTCTTGAGCAATTTTTTTTTTTTTTTTTTTTTTTTTTAACCAAGATACTCTAATTACTCAAGGACTTGTTTCAGCCCTATTATTATTTAATACATATGCGCCTGGCTATGCAAACTCTAACGGTGTAACAGTAAAACTTGAAATTTAACTTTTCTATTGAACTTCTCTGCTTTACCTCTTGAATCGATACTGAGGAGCACAAAAGGAAATCAAAATATTCGAGACACAAAACGAGCTAAGTGTGGAAAAATTTTTCTGTAGCTAATATTTGTCTGTCAACCGATTCTTGGCTTGGCTTGAGGGGAAAAAAAAATCCTTCAATCAGGTGCTTTTGATTTTGCATGCCCCGTAGATTGTTTGATTAAGTCAAAACACAAAACTTCTGAAGATGACATAACGCATGACTTTTACCAAATTTGTATGCGTGTGTATCGTTGTGCCAGTGAGTCATAGTGAGTGTGTGAGACAGCTGGCTTACTAGTGATGGCAAAAAAGAAATATGTGAGTGTGATATGAATTATAAAGTGAAAATCTCAATGTGTTGTAGTTATATGCTACATGTCGGTTAGTTGTCTTTCAAGATGTATTATTCGGTGGTTAATTTAATTTGAAACATTGCTTAACCATAAAAATAATGTCATGACCCAAAAGATTGTCTTTTTTTTTTTTTTTTCCTATGGGACAATTGATGCAATACTTAAACCTTGCAGGCGTTACTGTGTTTTTTGTAATTATTACTCAAGCAATGTCTTAAAATTTACCTAAGTGTAATTTTGTCTTACACTTTCTAATGAGATCTGTATTTCATTCTATGTTATTCTCAATTTATTGCAATACCAACTTAATAAGTGATGAAGAGTTTCATATTCACCATGGATGAAAAGTATGCTTTTATATTTCATTTCTTTGGCAGTTAACCAGCATTTCTATTGCTCATCTACAAGACTAACTAAATAATGTGAAAGAAATGCCAACGTGCAATATTGCACACATATTTGGGCATATTCTCCCATTCGTGCATAAATCAAATTCTTATGTGCCCTGCGGACTTTTAAGGTGTGGTGATTCCCACATCCAGATTTGTGGCAGACTTACAATGTATAACCTGTACATTTTGTGGGAAACCACCAAAGATGCGTGATTTTGTAAACTCTGCATGCGGCCCTAATTTTAGACCGTGCTTGCATGAGACATGAACACCATTGTGATCCATTTGGAAGACATGTCAGACTTTAATTGTGAAATATATCCTGATTTTGCCAAAGACGTGTCCACAATTCATCACCAGACTACCTTGAAGTGTTTTATTTTTTCCATTCCCTTTTTAATTCCATTCACTTCTGAATTGAATTGAAGTGAGGAGAGAGAGACCTTGTTGGATATTTGTGCTCTACATAAGTGTTTTGCATTGCCTTGTTTTTTTAAATAAGTTTCAAGCTACGCTGAAATCCATCATTGCATTCATCAATTTAGCTGACAAAATTTTGTTTTGCATCATTGTGTGTAATTACATAATCGATTACCCTGAAAGCACACAATAAGTTACATCGATCAGAGTTAGACAGGTCTAAGCGGATAATGATAATTTGTTGCCGGTATCGCCTAAACTGTTTCTACTGTGAAGCCGTACCGACACTATTTGGTGGGGCTTTACGATCGCAAATTGCGAATGCACTCCATTTCTCAATTAAAATCAACAATATATCATAACACATAGTAAAAATGTGAATGAGTGCTTGAAGCTTTGTCCTCTTATGGAATGTTATAGATGCAGACTGTGACAGTTATGGAGTTATGAGTTTGCTGCATGTATCCAGAGCAGATGGCAACAGATCTAGTCAACCAAGGCCTTAATAAAGCTACAGCTGTGAGCATAGCAATTCAATATACCACCATATGGGCCTTTCCGACTTTCGCCACCAGTTTGAGGCATTGCTTATGTTACAGTCAAGTAGAACTTTATTGTTATGTACTATAACTTTTCCATGCAGGCCAGTTTAACAAATTTGCTGACAGTGGACATTAGTCATAAAACTGACATTAACAAGGTTACACGAATCCAGATGGTGCAGTATTTTCACTTAACAAGAAAGGACCCTTCAATTAGTTTCCACCGTAGAAACATGTACCATCAACGAATTAAGTGATTGAGTGGAATTTCAGGACTTTGATACCTAATTAAGTATAATTTTAGGGGAATCAATCATTTTGGAAAAATATGCCGTTACAAAATAAATATGATGCACAAGTGTGCCATTGACCACACTGATATCACAATACCATGAGTATTATTCTGAAAAATTCTTTTTAGAAACCATTTAGTGTTCAATGCAATTGACCTGCCATTGCAGATTATAGCATAAATAGGAAGTTATTTGTTGCTTTTAAGGCAGTTCGACCTCAGTTTAACTAGCTGTCTTTTAATGCCAATGATTATGGTTTTTAATTTGACTCTACTGATCATCTGTTTTTCCACTGTAAAACCGTGTTTTAAAAATGTCAGAGAAAATGAAGTACATCTGTGACATGAAACACCCTTTCCTTTATTTCCTTTGGGAAATGTTGTTTTAAATAGCCAAGGAAAGATTGATCATTTTCCCAGAACAAATTGCATTTGACAGTCTTTCCACTTTGTTTCTTGGTGTTGCTTATATTTAAAATCAATGGCCTCAGCTATCATTTGTATTCTGTCCACAAGGGCACACGTTGCCTGACAATTTTGCAAATGTAATAAAATGAAGCACAAATGTGTTCAACATTTGGCTTGTGACAGGTCCAGGCTACACGGGGTCTGTTACAGAAAGTCTGTTTAAATAGATTCCATCTCACCCAAGTGTTATTGAACAGGACGGATGGGAAGCACACATGTACACGTGTAGCATGTAAGACTCTCCACTGTCTGTATCTGTGTTTATTAAATCCTATTGCGTCAAATGCATTGAATGGAATAGATTAAGAGGTCAGGTGGTTCAAATCATGTTGACTAAATCTGTGTGATACCAGTATCTCAACTGAGAAGAGAATCTCGTGGCAAGCATCATAATGTCGTAGCATGTCGTTACTCATAGCAGAGCATATTCATCAAACTTTTTTCACAAGCTGAATCTGAGTCAAACCAGATTACCAATAAGCAATAATATTATTACAACATCATGTTCTTGTCCTTCTACGTTGGTGTTTAAATGTTCTGTCCTGTTAATTAATTTGTTAAATGTTATTATTGGAAACCGAAGATGTATGCATTTAAATGCTGTAACATTTACCATCTTTGTTAAAATATGTTTTTATTGTGTGATGGAGGGAATGGTCTACTCATTTCTCACCCACTCTACACTGACAGTCACCAGGGAATTGGTAATTTCTGAACTGACGCGAGTAAAGTGCAATGAATACTGATCAGCTAGGACAGCAAGTGTGTTGACATTTCTAATTATTATCCATTAAATTACTTAACTGAGTAGAAACAGCACTGTATCAACAAGCTAAATTGCTGCAAGGAAACTAGCAAAAGCAATACTAGCACATAATCTGCATAACCTCACAATGCTGGGTGTGCAAATGCCTCCATTTGCAAATGCATTCAATTATTTCAGCAAAGCGCATGACTCCAAACTTATCGAAAGCTGTTCGATGCTTCACATTTTGACATATGCGAGTGATCCACATTCTTTTGCCACAGACAGGTTCAAGGACCAGCTACAATTTCATGGAACAGAAACCATCCGTCAATGCTTCCCTCAAAATATATTTTTTTTAACTCATTCGGTACCAGCTATTTTCAGACCATCCTTTCATTAATATATGGGGAAAATGTAAATAATAGTATTACTGAAGTGTGCTGGGAAAGAAAGTCAAAAAAGGTTTAACACTTATTTGATTATTTTTGTTTTTTGAAATTCAACAAAATCACAGCATTTCATCAGCGATTTAGCAAACCCATGTCAGTGTTCAGAAGTATTCATGAATCATTTCTCTCTCCGTAATAACATTCTGAAGGAGTGAACCCTATGATCAGGGTCCTTCACCTGAGCAGCCTTTCAGCACATCAGGATGACTGAATTGAATATAGCCCTGGGCAAATGATTCATTAATTTTGAATGAGCATCAATCCAAACTGGAAAACGCAATAGATTTTTCCAATTAAACTTCATTTTCTAACCAGCAGAAGAAATTATAGCTCTTGAAAAAGTTAACACATACCAATCCTAAAGATAGTCTGGTAAATACAGAAGCTGAAGGATGGATGGATGGATGGATGGATGGATGAATGGATGGATGGATGGATGGAAGTAGGTCCAATGTCATTTATTACAGTGAAGTGTTAGTTGACCATACAAATGTAGTTTAATGATTGACATTGCTGTATTTTTTTTAACCATTTTAGACTGCTCTAAAAATAAAAAGGGAAAACTCAAAGCACACATTCATGATCAGAATGAATGAAAGTATTTAATTACATCAACAGATACCAACACTGAACATTAAAAGAATGCTAAAATGAAGCAGAATAAAAAGGATATTAAGATTTTTGTACACTGGCAATGGTTGTACCGTACTAAATGGTGTAAAGATTTAGATACAATGGTTTAATACATTCATTCCCAAGCCCTGCCACCAACCACTCACTTACTGAAGCCTGGGCCTGGTTTTGGCTATTTGCTCCTGCTAGTGAGGGCTTCGGGGGGCATGGATTACCCCAGTGAACAGGCTTTGTTTTTTTCATGTGAAGTGTAATTGTAATAAAATAAGAATTACCTTGTTGTTTTAGTTTGAGGCACTTTGATGCACTTGGTTATTTTTTTTTCAGTTTTAGACTAAGCTGTAACCCGTATAAACGCAGTAAAAAATAATTAACGGTTATTGAAAGTTGATTTATATTTCTTTTTTCTCCTGATAATGTTACATGGGATAAAGGTTTAGGTATTCTTATACAATGTTTATCGATATAATCTTATTTATAGTCATCACATTGAGTGGGGGGGGGCGCGAAACGTTTTCTCTTTCGGGGGGCTTGGCAAAATTAAATTTAGAAGCACTGCCTCAACTCAACCATTACCCATCCTTTCTAGGTGATGACATGTTTGTGACTGAGTTGTTTAGAAGTGGCAAATTGTCTGGTCACAATAATTATGAACTAAATACCCTAAACCTGTTGTCTGCAACCTACCATTTACATAGCCAACAAAATCGACTCCAAAAAGGTATTCTTAAATGGACAGGTTGATAGAAACATGACTGACGTTAAGTTACAAGTGTTAAAATTGTGTTTCCTTCCATGTTTGATGGCGTTCTACAAAAATAGTTCATGCATCATCATCATTATCGTTATCATTTTCAGTTAACCCCAACTATCGATAGTAATAGTTGTTTTTATTTTGTTTTGTTGAAAAAGAAAGACTGAGATGCATTCATACAAAAGGAGGTTAGGTAATTGATTCTGGATTCTTGACCCCATTATCTTAGCATTATGATGCCCCATCAGAAAAATGCATCGATTTACCGTTGATGGGCAACATAAGTCCACTTAATACATGTACATTGACCCAGGAGTGGGTAGTAATCTCCCCCTCCGTCCCAGCAAGATGCCCGGGGACACTGCCCACTGGCCCCACCCTCTGCACGCTCTTGAAGTCGTGTTACTTGTTAATTCAAGGCACCCATGCACCGTGAAGGATCATCAAGCACTTTAAAATACGAAGCTTGTAAAAAATAATTTAATAATGGTTTAGTGTTGGAAAGGTCAGGGAAGATTTTCACTCCGAATGCCTGTAGCCTCATATGTGGGGAAGCAATGAAACACATATAC
This sequence comes from Hippichthys cyanospilos, assembly GCF_059441005.1. Classification (NCBI taxonomy): domain Eukaryota; kingdom Metazoa; phylum Chordata; class Actinopteri; order Syngnathiformes; family Syngnathidae; genus Hippichthys; species Hippichthys cyanospilos. The sequence goes on from NC_142374.1 coordinate 10,978,816, forward strand.
AGTACCATAGCAACAACAAGTCTGCTATCTGTCAAAGCTACTCCCATTTAGGGATAGCTGAAGTTGATCTCATAAACTTGGCCTTCATTCAAACACGTAATTAAGAAACAACACACAATAATAGCCCTCCCAGCGCAATCATGTCCTAATGGAGAAAAAGAGTGAGCTGCCATAAACAAAAAGAATGAGCAGAAGTCAAAGTGAAGAGAAGGAGAAAGATGTCATTGCCAAGTCATTTACTGGAGTATAAGCTGATTTTCTGTCTTTGTAACATGCCACAATTGATAGAATGTTTCTGAAAAGCTATTTCTTGTCAGAATTCCTAATAAACTGAATTAATATTATGTTAATGACCTCTAAATCCATTAGTGCGCTACTGATGGATCCAGCTATGTTATATATGTATTTTTTTTTCTTTAGCAGAAGCCTGCCGCATGACTATTTATGTCAGTGTTTGTCAGGTATTTTATTGGAAAACTTTAAGCGGTTGATACATTGTATTGCAAAGAAGAAGGCCATTTAATGACATTGCGGTGATAAGCAAACTTCCCATCAATAATTCTGCATAATCTGCATTCATTACCCTGCACGTCTCAAGTCCGTTGAGAACAGTAGAGTAGCTGCTCATACTTGAAAGAGAATACTCAGAATTGAAGGTTTTATAGTTTGCACACGTTTGAGCTAACACTACTTCACGTGTGTTTGTAAGCAGAAAATGAAAGGAGACGACTGTCCTAAGAAATTCGGCAGTAAACATACAGTGCAGACTTTGCAACAGTCTTAAAGGGATAGTGTGTAAGATTTAGACTGTTTTTCATTACGGACAGCAGAAGGTGCTGCAGGTGCTGCATTTACCATTGTCTGTGGCTATAACAAACATGGCAGCCCCACCTCCCACCCCGCGTAATAAAACATAAATTTCTTCTTATTTTCTTATACTTTGAGTATGACTTTAATCTACGGGCAACTGGGAAATTAAAAAGAGTCTTTAAACGCACACTTCAGGCATGGTTCGTTTTTCTCGACCAAACTCAAAGTAAACTCAATTTATGCAATATGGTAGTGGGACCAATATTTAATCAGCGGATCACAAAATTTAGTTTGGGTGCCCTGTTTAAAATAAACTATGCTGTATGTATACAAAGTCGCGCAGGGGCACCATGTTACTTTCTACGTCATCCGGCAGAGTCTTGGACTTTTAAACTGATAGTACCCAGACCAACGTAAGTGCATTTCAGGTGGTGTTCTAATTCACTTATATCTTAGATCTAACAAAAGTGACACCATGTTTTACCACTATCTGGTCAATAATTATCCTGCAACACTGCAAGCAACATTTAGGTCATCAGCAACCTCAACAGAAGCCTGATGATGATCCCGATCATTTGAATCAGGTGTGCCAGGGAAAGAAACCTGGAAAACATGCAGGACAGCGGCCCTCGAGGACTGGGTTTGAACACCCCTGCCTCAGACGATTGTCCATTACATTGAAGTATGTTATTTTCTTGACATTCAAGAACGCCCCATGTACTGGGATCATGGCATTTATCTCATGTCCACAAGCCACCATTAGGCTCAGTTGTGATGTCACGCCATCAATGACGTTTTCACTCCAACAAATTAAATTAAAACACCAACAGCAACTGTCTGCCGTACAAAAAATAGCATGTTCGGGAGATGTTCACTACTGGCTACGCTATGGGGAAAAAAAGCTATATGAATAGGTCAAAATGAGATGATACATTGGAGCGGTCTGCCTTCAGCGATGTTCAGATAATGATGGTCATGTGAGTAGGAGGATTTTGGACCCAGAAGCAGACAGGACACAGGAGAGAATGATGTACAAACATCCAAAGTAGCCAAAGCCATAACAGCAAATTAAGAAGAGACTATTTTCCGTTAATCCAGTCTAGGTTGGTTAAATTGGGATTACCTGTGCTATGTAATTTTGAACATATTTAAGAGTCAAACTAATAAAGGTGCACTGTGCTTATGGCAACGTTCAGTACATTGTTGCACTTTGTTTTCACTTTTCAGGCTTGGGCTGATCACTCTCTCTTTGAAATTATTATAATTTATGGAAATAACTCTCAGCTGGATATTGCTAGACCTGTGTACCTTGTTACCTTGTATTTTATGTTGTCATGCTTAAAAGGGTTGTAACACACAAACATAACAATAGGTAACATTTCATTACTGGTGCGAGAAAGATGTCGTATTTATTTAACACACTTCATGTTGTGTAAAATGATATGGTTGAACGCGTTGCTCATATGTGCAATTATATATGCTAAAAATGGTTATTCACAATGAGCACTTCATCCTAAATACAGGTTGACAAAATGCCATAGTAGCTGTGTTAAATGTTCAGACTACTCTGTCGTTGTGTTCTCCCATTCATATAAATGAATCTGGAGATGTCTCTTTTCTGCTTTTGATTTATTGTTGAACCATGTGTCTTCAACTGACATATCTTTCCCACTCACTGTGGACAGCCGCCAAAGAACCACAACAGAGGTACGGGAAGAAAAACACCTGCCCCGCTATCGGCATGCTTGGCTACCCTTCTGTTTTCCATCTCAATCAGGCAGACAAAACCATTTATTCTAATTTCTTGATGTCCCCTTGTGTGTCTGTGAAGTCAAACATCCAATCCACCCTGTTTTGGTACTGTGCTCACGTATGTTAATTAGCCACGTAATCAGATGCAATTAATGGAATAATGTGCATCTTAATTAGAAGAATTGCTGTGGGCATTTCCAAACAAGGTTTCCAATGTTTATCAAGCACAAATAGGTGAGAAAATGGTGGTCAATTATCCCATCTGTGGCAAGTAAGCATTGATAATACTGCTTGGCTCTTTGTGTAACTTGTGAAAAAAATCACTTACTATTCATTTAATTTCTTTTGTGTGAAATCGCAAATGATGTTATACTGCCAATGTCTTTCAAAAGGAAATAAAACAGTGAACTGACTGATGAACACGCACGAATAAAGACACGATGACACTTCCAGGTGATACTGAGTGGTATTTTTTAAATATGCATGAGAATTAAGAAAGTTAAAATATGTCAAACATAGCAATTCAAAGTCGAAATTAAAATACTTTTTTAATGTCCATTTCACCAACATACTTTCCCTTCATAAAGAGAAGTCTGTATACACTTTGGGGTGACCATTGAGTGTGTCAGAATATGTTTTTCTGTAGTCTCTTGTCAAGGACACAGGCTTGCACACTGTCAACAGTGGAACGCCAGGCTTTCCATGTCCATCTCTCTGCCTGAGTTTCATTATACAACAACAAATCTAAAGCTGCAGCACTGCAGTTTGAAAAGCAGCAAAGGAAAATGAAAAAGCAGCGTGTGCTAGTCTGAACTTCCTGTTTCTCTGAATATCACATCTGAGAGTTCAGGCGGCTGTCAATCAGCTCGCTCAGACTGGAAACCAACACAGAGGCTAAGTCAAAAGTAAATAATACGTTGGTGACTCTTCTAAAAGGCTTCAAATGCTGACTTTTAAACTACCTTATTAACCACATTGTTTTTTTATTTTATTTTTTTTTTTTTTTTTTGGGGGGGGGGCAGTGGTTTTCTTAGTTTGAGAAACTAAAGCAAAACAAGCTACATGTTAGTCTTTTCGTTTTGCAGAAAAAGATACGGCCCAATCGCCCCCCCTTTTCCTCTTAAACCTGTATGTCAAAGACTTACAAAAGTAATACGTATCTGGAAGTCAATTAGTGAAGTTTCCTAATGACTCGTCCAAAGCCTCAGAAGACCATTATCTAATTATTTGACCTCTGTTAGTCTTTTATCTTAGTATCCTATTAAAGTCATTCTACTGTGTAATTGTGTGTAGTCTGAAAAGGGTGTTCATTTAATCATGGAAAAACGTTGTTTTTGATTAGCTTGTGAGGCGAACGAGACTAGAGCTAACAAATCATTGTCAATAAAAGTTGAGCTATAATAAAATACGAGGCAACTCCTCTGCTCAAGTACTGTAGATCATCGCTGTCAAATTCTCCTCTACCTCATCAACCATAAAATTACAAAAGCGGCATACACCTCCTGAGTGTTTTGTTTCATTGGAGAGCAATAAAGTCAAATACTATGCTACCTCATTTTTGTCTAAGTTTAAATTTCTGCTTAAAATACAGGGTTAAAAGCATTCCAAATTTCATTTTTTTGCCCAAACGTTTTGCCCCAATAAACTTTTCCAGCAGCTAACCTCCCGCATTCGACGGAGGGGCGGGGGTTTGCTAGGAGTGTGATCTGTTTATCTGTTTAGAATTGCTACGTACGAGACAATGCGTCGCCTCTCAAGAAACAACATCATAGTCAAAGCTAAACTTTGTGAACATTTGAGAGAATCCTTCAAAATAACCTGTACTTTTTGGTACAAGTGACATATGAGAGGAACGATATTGCTACACTTTTATTTTCCCTTTATTTTCCAGAAGTTTAGTCACGACAACAGTAAACCAACTTGAGAATCTTTGGCCCCCAGAGTGAGAAGCTCCAAGTTCAATCAATCACGTTCAAAAGGTGTTGCTTGAAAATGAAGTTCAAGCCGTCAATTAAAAAAACAACCATCAGATGTGTTGTTTTGATTTTCAGATAACACTCTTTTTTTTTCTTAGTTGACATTCTTTCTTCCTCTTATTTTTTAGTCTGTGGTGCCCGGCTGGCTCTTTTGTTGTGTCTTGTAATCTGCTATGCTTCTACTCAATAAAAGCCCGGGGGGGGGGGGGGGGGGGGGGGGGGGGGGGCGCTGGGCAGTGAAAACTAGCGTTGGAAGACCCACGAGTTACATTTGCCCAAGCTTTTTTCCCTATGCCCGGCATAGAAAAGTCAATCTTGGCTGGTCTGAGTTACTGTTTTTGCTGTTTAAGCAGCTAGGCTTGTCCTAGTCTTCTTTTCTGAGATTTCTCTGACATCTGTTTGTTGTCATTCCTCATCCTTCCCCCTTTAATGTCCGCATATATATATATATATATATATATATATATATATATATATATATATATATATATATATATATATATTATGCCTATGTTCATGTGGAATACATCAGGCTCACAAATACAGATTATGAGCCCCAAGTGGAGCATCACAGTCATCCCTCATGATTTTGGTACACCGAATCGAATACGGTTCAGTTCAGTCATTATCCTCAAATGTTCTTCGTGCTTAGCTTCATTTAAAACAAAACGGCAGTCCGTATCTCTGCAAAAGCCATAAGCCTTGAAACTAAGCATTGAGTTGTAGTAATCATATGTCAAGGATTTCAAACGTAGAGTAGCAAATGAGAGCAGATCCAGAGTATAGGAATATACATTCTGAAAGGCATACAGTTGTTGTGTGTTTTAGAGACCTTTTCATTTTGGATTGGACGCAAACCTGGAGAACATTGAGTGAGCTGCAAGTTGGCCGCTACTACTGAACTGAGATGACAAATATTAGTCCTGTAACATGTTCAGCATTACACTTTAAGAATCAACAGCTCATTACATAGCACCACTGACAAGGCGAATTGAATATAGCCGATTCACAACGTCGCTGAGTGAGAACTGAACCTATGCTCCTGAACACAAGCCAGGCAAGTGCATCAATGCAAACTATAATAGATTAAACAAAAAAAATCAAATATAATACCAAATAATAATTTAAAAAAAAAACACATTTACATGTTGCGATTGGATCCACATGGTAAAATGTTTGAAAGGACAATGTTAAATCAATATTGAATCTTCTTTGTTCTTTTTTTTCTACTTCAGCAAAGGAGCGGGGGTACTCTGAGTGGGAGAGGCCTGTAATACAGTAATTATTACATAATCATCTAATCACATTACTTTACATGATTACAATTCCTTTTTTTTTCCAGCAGGACTCTTTTTATGGTTAAAAAGCACCATTAATTCTACATTTCAGTTTTGAAATTGATTATTTAAAATAGACTCAATTTTTATCCGTAAAAGGCCATTGAGAATCAGTACAACAACAAGTCGCTTCAGAATCACCGTGCAAAGTGAACTCAGTGTAATGACCAAGCATAGTTAAGCCGAGAGATCACATATATGAATTCTGTTGGAGTACATGAAGTGGTCCATTACAGGACTGGTACTCTGATCTATTCTCACAGCCCATGCATTCAGCCTGCACAAAATTGACCCTTCCAACTTTCTCATATTTCTTTTGATTTTGGCTCTTGTCGCAATCATCTTATCTTAAAGAGTCCTCCTGTAAGCAATCTTCCCTTCACAGTGCAGAGGTGACAAATCATCATTCACATCATTGTTTCTGTCATGCTGTCAATGTTACCTAATGCTACAGAATATCGATTCTCCTATTCTTGATACTGCTTATCTGATTTGGGTCCTGTGTGTGCTGGAGCCTATCCCAGCTGGTCTTGTGCCAGAAGCAGGGTACACGCTGAATTGGTCACCAGTCATTTGCGGGGCTTATATAGAAACACAGCACACACTCAGAAAAGACAATTGAGACTTTTAAATGAGGTTTGTGTGCACCCATGCTGTTCTATCCTGACTGGTTGGCCCGACAGGGCTGTTTTCCAGATAGTTGAGAGGAAAACAAAGTAAGAAGGGAGAAATTAGCTTCACTCACCAAAGATTTGTTGAACAAATTTGTTCCTGAACACTAGTTGAACAAAAATCAACCTTTGCTGGTGTTTCTCCTTGAAAAACGAATAATCAACAGCAGAAAGAATAACTTTGGTGCGTGATTGAGGAAAATGAAAACACTTTGTTATTGAATGTTTGTAAATTCTACCATTGTTGAAAAAATTAACATTGAAAAAAAAACTGTTGTGACAGATATGTATCAGGAGTCAGTCAGTAATTTAACATGTGATTTACTTAAAATGTGTGCATATATATTATATATATATATATATATATATATATATATATATATATATGTATAAACATTCACTTTCCACAGAGCTAAATTTTTCATCATATATTTTTTTCCTTGCCTCTAATCAGTTTCATTCACAGTATCACATTTACTCTCAAGTTATTTGAAGCATAGCGCCTTGCATTGCTGACTTTGGTGCAGCTGGCATGGGATCATCTTATACCCAATGGCCCATTCCCAATTGCCATGCGTGTGTATGTTTGGCATCAATATTTCAGTCTGTAGTCCCACAACAGACTTCCACTCTTGTCGTGACCCTGAACAACTGTTCTATTCAGTGTCTGTGTGGGTCTTGCACGCCCCTAAAGTACAGATCAGTTTGTTTTTACAAGAAACAGTAATCCATGCATTTGTTACATCTTGAGTAGATTTCATAAATACGCTTTATTTTGTAGTCAGCGAGATCCATCTCAAGCGTCTCCAGTTGCTCTAAAATGCTGCTGCTTCTCTAATTTATGGAGGTTATAGGAGGGAGCACAGGAGGGAACACATAACTCCACACAATTTGGTGGCTCGTTGCTCATTTTCAAGTTCTTTTTAGGCTATATATTTTGATCTTTTTTCAAATTTTTAAATGGTCTTACCCTACCTCACATCGATGAGTCTTCTCCACCCAAATGCATGTGCCCGGTGCCACAGGGAAGCCAACGACGAGGTCCCGATGTCTAAGCAAATCCTCAGATGGGTTTGAGCAATTTCCATTTCTGACCTTTTAAAAAGGCAGGTCTTCTCTGCCCATTTTCAAAATGTATTCCATACATTAGTTTATGGCTTTTGACTCACCATGAGATTTGTTATTGCTTTAGTGTTTGGTTTCCAGTTTTTATGTTAATTTGTATTAATTGCCTTTGTTACGGAACTATAGTTTTAACTCAGTATAAGGCCATGTAAAACACTTCGTATACAAGCAGTCGTGGTCTTAAATGGCTCAATAAACAAGGTTGAGTGAACTTAATTGAATGCATACTGTACAGACATTTAAATTGTAGATTGCCATCCATTCGTGGACGACAACCTTACTTGCTCGAGAAGCTCATGAGGCAAATCATCAGGGTGTCACTTTGTTGCACACAAGCAAAAGGGCCTGGGTGGTACAAGGTCGCAGGGTAGTCAAGTAGGTAATAAATGAATGGCTCAACTGTGCCAGCAAGTGATGAGCACCTTTCCGAAAGTGCGTACCAGTTGAGCAAGCCCTTTCAAATATCCTACACTGTACCTTTTTGGCCAGAAAAGAATAAAAAAAAAGGTCAACTTGTCAAGATCAACTGGAATAATTTTGTCCTAAACCATGGACTTTATGAAGAGACTTTATGACCTCCTGGATCCTCTGATTTAGTCAGCGAGTAATGGGGAGGAAACTGAGTGCTTTAAGGGCAAACCTACACTCAGTCGGAGAAAAAAAGGTATAGTTCAAGACATTGAGGATGACTGTGTAAGACATTTCAAAACATTGTGCGCGCCTTGGATCACTGATCATTCGGCCAAGAGGGGAGTGTAAAGACATTTGAATTGTGGACTGATGGGAAAACTATATTACCCAAAGTGTTTAAAGTTTAAAAAAAAATAAAAAAATCTGATTTATGAAAAGACACACCTGCCAGTGTAAGTGATGATGTGTGTGGCTCTCATTGGTCAAAGTCACACCAAGCCATGACCAATGAGGGCAGGTGCCAACCATGTCTCTTGTAGGAGTGCCGAGAGACAACTCGTGGCAGAAGAGGACAGAGGAGAACGACGAAAGAAAGACTTTGGAAAGCTGTTACCTATATTGCTTTTTAAAAATTGTAAACTCTGCTTGTTGTCACGTTTTGTCAGCTATAGGCTTCATTTTATTTCAAACGTCCAAGTGCCGTTAGAGGGCAACTACGGCTTTCCGTGAGCCCCACTACAGCCAAGGGATGGAAACGGGAAGGGATAACAGTGCTAGTTATCACTATGCCTAATAGTTTATTAGATACCATTGTGTTAATATGACATTGCTTTGGTTGTCGTTTTTTCAGGTTTATCACCTGTGATGATTAAACAAAATGAAGATAAAGCAAGCACAAATTACTTTCTATGTTTGTTTTCTGGGATGCTCTTTTCAGACAGGCTAAACTAGGCTTAAATATCCAAACACATATTTGTGTCTGTCCATATAAGAGGTGGATAGAAAAGTTCCAACACAAGTGTCAAAAAATATATATGGCAATAAATGTATTTTAAATTCAAACTACATTACACCTGTTGAAAGCAATAGCCCTGGTCTTGATATATACTTGATATTATAATTTATTTTGAATCCAAACTACAGTTTTCTTGTTGACTGTATTCCCTCTGAGGACTAAAACATTTTCCCACTTTCTCCGTTGCCACGCCTTCCATGGTCCTCAATCCGTCATCTATATCTTCGAATCAGTTTCCCATGGTGACAACTTGGCCTAGGAAAATAGGAAAAAACTCCACAGAGGAAGGTTGGGTGAGTAGCAGGGATGTTATGACAGTTGTGACATCGATGAGGTCTAGCGACACAAGTTATGTTTGTACGTTTCAATGTAAATGAAGTTAATGACAGAGGTAAACAGTCGGTGTCCGCGAACTATTAAACGAAACAGCTGCACAGTTGTCAGATATATAAAAATAAAGATCGAACATGAATGATGACTAAAGATCAAATGGCACATAACATCTTTCAAGTAAATAAAGGCCAAAGAGGCCGTGAATGTACAAGCTTGTAAATTACCTGTGGTTAGACTTGAGCCATCCTACCGTCTTTGACCTGCACAAAGCTATGCCTTTTCATCCCTTCACTTCATCACTTCAAATCCATTGAGTGGTCCAGCCCCGTGACTCCAGCGCTCTAGTTAATCAAATAGTGCCAGGCCTGTAATAAGTCCTTGACGGGGATTTTGTCAAGAGTGGCACTCTTTATCAAAGGTTTACTTTGCCCGTGTTTCCTGCACGATGATTGATCCCACCATGCTCCGGCATGCCCTTCATACTGACTGATGGCGCAGCACGCACACGCAATCCCATGACTGAATGTATGTAACTGTGTAACAAAGCAATGCTGATGGCAACAGACGGATATGTTTGTTTTTCAAACAACCTTATACAATCATGCAGTAGACTGGCACCACAAGTGTTAAAATAGTGATGTTTTCTCCTTGCCTGTCTGGCCAAAAAGGAATCAGCACTTAACAAATGAAGCAATATCTGTAGTGGGAAGGCCTTGTCACACAATACAGTATGTCTATGCACCATACTATGAGAAACATTCTCATCTTTTTTGTCCTTGTCCTAATGTTGATCAAATCTGATGGAGGTTCAAACCATTCAAAACTACTAAAGGTTAGTTGAACTAGTCTGTTAATCAGTCATAATAAAACGACAGTTACGTATGTAACAGTGGTTCTATGAGCCCCGGATGACCGCCCGAGGCGGCGGCAAAAGCACAGAGTAAGCCTTCGCGCAAGCGCAAGACGACACTGGGGACATACACAGTATAAGGCAGCATTACCTGGTAGTCTGATTATCGGTGCAAACCACCAAGTCAAATATGCAAAAAAAGCAGTCTGAGAAAAAAATATATATATTTTTCACAGCATCAAATATCTAACAGTGAAAAAAGATATCTCCATATGAGATCCTCTAAAAAATGGTTTCAAGTTTGAGTAACTGTGATATCACAGAAGGAACGGTAGTGAGATTTGGCAGTTCCACTAACTAGTCAATGTTGCTGTTGAATGAGGTCCTAAGCTGCAGCTGGTATAGTTTTAGGAAGAAACACTTATTGTTAAACTGTTTGCAATAAAACACCTTTTTGTTTTTTGTCTGTTTGCATAGCGCTTCTACCATTGAGCAGTGTCCTTAGACCAGTCTTGAATGTTAAAAACCTTTGGCAGAAATCGAACAGCCTTTCTCCTTTCTGATCGTGAAAAGTACATGAAAACAGCCTTCTGGTTTGGCAAAACAGTGTTGAATCCATAATGCCATCATCCTTGAGTATGTTTAACATGGCTAAAAATAAGATGGCTTGTTGAGACCAAATTTTCATGATTACAAAATAACAATAAAATAAGTCCAATTCAAAATATAACTAGGAAAAATAATAATAACTAATGTAAATTTTTACTTCCGTTCCACATGGAGCTACCTCATTTCTCTTTGTACAAAAATTGAAAATGTCATCAAGTTGTCCAGTGCCTGCACAGTACTCAAAACCTTTAAAAACACTATAAAATTCAATTATTAATTAATGAAATACATTTTAAATACATGCTATTCTTCTATTTTAGATTCATATGTTGAACCTCACCACAAGATACGGTGCCGCACTGCCACACATCAAAAACCTAGATGCACTTCCTCTCGACTTTATTGCATTTAAATTGAGCTGTGAGTCAAGGAGCCCAATTTCAGAATCGCTGCTAACACTACTAAGTCTTGATCTCATCTACTGCCCTGTGAGAGGAAGTGTGTACATAGGAAATGAAAATCCTTCTAGGTGTACGCGCACTCGCAAACACACACACGTTCACACATGGGCGCACATGCTCACACTAAGACACACACGTGTGCACGTCCACATACAGTACACACACACACACAAATGGACCTAGTATTGTTTCATACCAATATCAATATCAGATGCTTGCAGTGAAGCTCCAGCCATAATGTTCGACCACTTAATCTGAACTGTCGCAGGGACAAGCTTTAGCAGGGGAGCGGTAGATGAGTGCGGAGGCGTACCGTCTGCAAGTAAATGAATGATCTAGATCTAAAGTACAAAAGTAAATATAAACGAACAAGTCACTTCTGTTACAGGCTTATTTTCCAAATACACTTGCAATAACAAATGGGATCTGAGATCCTTTGTCTTAAAGAGCAGTTGAACAAAATAAAAATACGCCGTTAAAAGTGACAAACGTTAAAAAAATAAAGTAAGCATTAATACATATAATAATTACAATAGTGACCTGACTTTTGGGCAACAAGCTCTCTGCGGTGCAGATAAACAGATCAGAGGAATACTATTCCTTCTGAGAAAATGTTGTTTTTAAGGCTGTTTTTAACTCTGTGATTTACAATGATAAGTCAAAACTGCTTTCTACCTAAGTCACATTCCATGGATCCCCCAACAGGAAAGAGATCCAAACTATGCATTGCCAAAACTGAGGAGCTTGTAGTTTTTTATTTCAACTGAAGAGCACTAAATATCGACTGTTTTACTCATAGTGCTGATCAAGTGTTCTTTTGAAAAGGATACTGTGTTAGGTACACATTGGGTCAGTGGCACTAGTGTATCCTACACCAGCCATTAGCATTGCCAAAAGAGGTCAATCGGAGTCCAATGGAGTGTGATTGAAGACGCTCCAAAATAAATATTTCGCCCTCGCCCTGTTTTTTGCTGATAAAGGCAAACAACAGAGCTGTAGGCTAAGTCTCCAGACAGTGGATTTACATAGCGCATGTATGCATGTGTGAGCACATTCACAGTGAGAGGCAAAGATTATTGAGAACCTGTCCCTATCCTGCCAACACCTGTCCACCTGAGTGAGGCAGTTGACACATTTGCAATTGATGTGAAGGCAAGGAGGCGGACTTCGAGAGCCAGTGACATGAAGGTTTGGCTCACTGTCATTAGGAAAATGTCAGCAGAGCGCATACAAAATTATGCAAAAATTGTCTTTCTGGCATGAATGTTTGGTTGACCCTGCAACTGTACTCCATGCTGAAGAATGTAATTTATGCTGTAGAGCACAGGGCCAAGCTTTCGTTTGGCTGAGTAAGTTCAAAGATTCCAATTAAAAGCCTTTTTTTTTCCATACGCATGTTTGGGTGGAAAAAGGGAGCCATTACTATATTCTTAAAATAACTATTCAAAGGGAATGGGAAGGAACCAAGCCTTCCTGCAAATAACAAACATAGCCTAGAACAGTGGTTCCCAGTACTTGTACCCCAGGGGGTTCTTGAAGCAACTTCAGGGGGTACTCACGGTTTTAAATAAAACAAAGAAACAAACATGCAAAAATCATTTAGACATATGTATTCAGTTCATTAATTGTTTTGGGAAAATATAAGTTAATAAAACAAATTTTACGTTCTGTAGGTAATTCAATTTCATTATTGTAAAAACCCAGATTCTCCCCCATACAAGAATGGTTCAACCCAACTTGTCACGTGCCACCTCTCTTGTCAAGTTAACACATCTTTACTATGATCCAAAAGAGGACACTTTGAGTTGAATATTTTTCTGTGGACAAATATTTATTTATAGTTGTTTCTTTTTGATAACAGGTCTGGAAATTTTGAGGACAAATTCATCATTCATCATTTATTATTATTATTATTATTATTATTATTATTATTATTATTATTATTATTATTATTATTGTTATTATTATTATTATTGTTGTTGTTGTTGTTGTTGTTATTTATGAATTGCTTGGACCAACCAACACATTTCCATTTAAATATAAATGACCAAATTTTATGGTTTTTTTTGTGGCAATCAATAAATTTTATATCGATATAAACCAAGATTTTAGATCATGTTCATCCCCATAATCAAAATTTGGGTCAGTAAGACACATTTCAGTCAGCCATGTTTGCTCAAATGTGATCAATAGGAACAGCAACTGTCAGGCTTTCAGTATGCCACCATCAAAGTAAACTGCACCATTTATGTCTCTTAACCTGTCTCTGAAAAGTAACCCAACTGCTCTTAGAAGCACTGGAGTCCTGTTAGCTAGTAGCTAATTTATGTTATATGCTGCTAAACAGGCGTAAGCAAGTGTTTTTAGCACCTTGAATTGGCGTGATTGCTATTGCGACTTGTGACTTGTTTGTGCAGTAGAAAGAGTCAATTCAGCTGTTTTCACCCAGGAACAACTTCAAAATAAAAGCACACCAAAGTGTTTGTGACTATTATATATTAATTTGCATTGTTAGATTTATTATTTTAAAGTTGACTGGCCTTCTCAGAATGTTTGGTCGAATGCTTTATTGCCTTTTCTGTTACTTTTCGCCAAACAAATCCAAACTCAAGCAGCATCCTGAACAAATCGTGTTCGACCCACAAGTTCAACTATTGTTTTTTGATCCTAAATTAGAAACGACTCAATGCTGTTGAAAATAATTATTCAGTCGAATGTTCTTAGTATATACTGAAATATTGATTTGCTGTAGCTCCTGTAAATGCAATCATGATCTCCCACCAGCCATTCACGTGCAGTTTAAGAGTTTAAGCGTTTGCAATTGCATCGCAGTTTAGTGCGCTCTGAAGCCCACTGTGGCCCATTGACCAAAACTGGAATGAAATTGTGTCCTCATGCAAGCTAAACTTTCCTCTGAGAGCATGTCTTTGCGTCCTTAAACAGCAAAAATTGAATTAGGACATTCTAGCAGCTGGCAAGTGTGAAATCGAATTGAAGTGTATCTCGAGTTATGAGATGCGGGATTTAAACACCCTGAGACTAGAACCTAGTGGAGTTGATTATAAACTAGAAACAAGAGGAATGATGGTGGCAAGCTGACTTATAGAGTGTTGACTTGCGTTCAAATGATGTGCACTCATTTTTTTTTCCTCACGATAATAATGAAATCAGTCAAATGCTAAGCAAGCTAAACAGATTGAAGGATCTCACATCCATCGATCCATTGTGTGGTCAAATGTACCCTGCTAGGCCTCACACAATCCTATCTATCCATCATTGCACCATTGTGTCTTGGAACAACGTTCTACTTAGTGCCTGGTTCCCCATAATTAACGGCTTCAGTGATATTCCCATTTCACCCTCCTCGTATGCTTTCTGAACACCTTTGTTCTAACACTTCCCCTTGTAGCCTCCTTCTTCGTCCTCCTTTCTTGTTTTGCTATTTCCCTTTGACCCCTGCAGTCAGAGATTGCACCGACCCTCTCACACATCAGTTATTTCCAGCCTTGATGCCAAGTGTTTGCTTTATCAGTCACATTTTCTCATCCATTCTTTGCCTCTAGCTACAGACTACTCCATCAGTCACCGCTCAACACCCACATTCAACCCCTCTCGCCCCCGTCGTTGTGATGGTTAATTCCATCAGTCACACGCCTCTCACACACCCTCACCAAGCCCAGCCACTTCCATCACAGCATTAATCTATTTAACGGAGAGCAGCAGCACACTTTCAGTGGCTGTTCGCTGAGCCAAGAAAGGAGGAGCAAAGGGGAGGTTTGTCAAAACTGATATAAATATTATAGTATGAAACCACAGTAATAATATTTATATTATTGTCAGGTAAATTTGTGCTATCAGCTGGAACAGAGTACCATTGTAAAGTAGATCAGTCATTGCATACAAGACTACCCCAGGCAAAGTTAACTATATTGCTATAAAACCTATAAACTATATATTTTTTCTGCTGCCAGCCTGTAATTTACAGATTCGAATTAAATCACTTTAACCACAAGAGTGACTCAAACACAATAAAGGCTAAAATACATGTTACATGAACTCACCTGACCTCCATGCAGGTAGTCTGGATTTTGTTCATATTCAGCAACAGTATGAATTTGTAAATGAATGGTTCTCTGTTCTGCTTCTTGACTGGCTGGGGTAGGGTTTGCATTTTGTCGAAAGTCAACTGGCTCCATCTGCCTGCAACTCTTAACAGAATAAAAGCTGCAAAAATGTACTGTACTGTGTTTTATTTATCAAATGTACCTTAAGGTACACCAGGTGATGAGGCTCTGTCTCAACGAAAAGGTCTATTTTTGGAAGCTTCCATATCGGGGAACAGGACAATAGGAGGGGACCAATTGGTGAAAACGCACATTTTACAGGGAACGAGAAAAGTTCATGGCCATGGAGACCCACCAAGGAGCAATGTTGAAGATAGTGAAGTGGTGTTGGTTCATTTTTTATACTATTTTCTACTAAATTCAATGTTATGATGCAATAAATACAATATCAAACTGAATATTTTGTCAAAGCTTGTTTTGTGTTTTTTTTTTTTTTTTTCTCAAAATGGGGGTCCTTGGAGCTATGGCGTTAAAAAAATTGTAGGAAAAAAAACAAGAGAGTCCATCCTTGGGTTTTCAGCACATTGGTTCTCTATGTGCAACAAACAAAAATACAAAAAACACAAAAATAAAAAAAATTACCAAGTGGTCACATTCTAATGGCCCATATCCATAAAGTACGTCCCGGGTTATTAGATGCATTACTACATGTCGAAACAAACCAGTTCAAAGCATAAGTTTATTTATTTTTTGTTCAAGAAACAGCCAATTGAAATTGTATTTTTACTAATATGTAACCTTTTGCAGATTAACATAAAGTCCCATATTTTTTTTAAGTGAAAAAGGAAGACATTTTGATTCAAGATGAAAAACTGCAAAGCCAACTTTATAAGGCACCTCTCATTATATTAGTCAATTTTAAGGGAGTTTTTTTTTGTCTGAATACTGTGGTACACAAGTAATATTAACAACATTGGTAATTTATTTAAGTCATACACGAAAAAAAAGCCAAAGAGTTACAAAATATAAAGTTGTGATTTTGAGACTAA
Source organism: Hippichthys cyanospilos (assembly GCF_059441005.1). Classification (NCBI taxonomy): domain Eukaryota; kingdom Metazoa; phylum Chordata; class Actinopteri; order Syngnathiformes; family Syngnathidae; genus Hippichthys; species Hippichthys cyanospilos. The sequence goes on from NC_142374.1 coordinate 10,995,279, forward strand.
AGTCAAAATATAATAGCAGTATGACGTGGTAATGCTTACGTAACTTATGAAATGTATATTATTAATGTTCTTGGAATGAAGCACCAGAGTATTTTCAGGAGAATAAATGCATACATACCATCTCTCAAACATTTTTTTTTTTAATGAATTGATCATTTAAATCATTGATTCTTTCTCTGCTGTGGTTCTCATTTCAGACTGGTAAGTGAAGTGCGTTGTTTGGCAGGGTCAGGTAATAGGTGAGTGTGGGATCAGACAAGGACCCATTGGAAGGAGTGCACATTTTCTAAGACTTTTTCACTTGACTGAACGTTGGCACTGGAGGCCCACCTTTAGAGTCCACAGAGGGGTGCTTCCGCTTGGAACTCCATTGCCACAGGGACTTCAATGCTCTCACGGAAAATGTCAGTATGACCGGAGAAGGTATGATTGGGAGGAAAGACTTAAAACATGAATGTCACTATAAACATGTCACAAAAATTAAATAAATAACTCAAAGAATATTTACCGGAAATCAATGTGTCTTGTGCCTTTGGCTTACAGAGACAGTTTCAGAAACTGCAGAGCTTGCTGATGAGCTGATTATTTGAATCAGGTGTGATGTAGGAGAGAGACATCAAAAACATGCAGGTATGCGGCCGTCTAGGAACGGGAGTTGCCATTAAATAGCAAAATCATAACTTTGTAAATAGCATGCAGGCACAGATGCTCCAAACAGAACAGACTCACACTGCGTGTCTTGACTTCCACTGAACCCTTGAGATTGACTCACAGACTCCATGGGATCCAACTGAGCCTAGTTTAAGAAACATTGATCTACACAAAGGCAGCAGTTTTTATATTTGAGAGTGAATTATGGAATTCACTTGCGAAAACGATGGCTTGATTCCAGGAATATACATCCCATCTTTTATCCAATAACTGGACTTTGTTTTTAAATGACGTCCTCCTTTGTTTAACAGGTACTGTATGGATTGTGCTTACTTCCTTCAAGACCAGTCTGTCATGTTTGGAAAAATTCGTAATGTGCCAATTTCAGAAGTACTCTATCTGAGTCTTGCAGTGATATGCAGTGCAAAATTGTGGGTCACTGCCAATAACACAGACTGTAATAAAAAATATGTGAAAGTAATTTCAAGATCTCTGCAAATAAAAACGCTCCTACAATTGAATTGTCTTAAACTCTAAATTGAAATTAATACATATATAAGGTTCCACATGTGACGGTGCATGTCAGAGCACAAACACCAAGTATGCAGTCAAAAGCAGTCGATTTTCCATAGACCTGCGAGGCAGGATTATCTTGAAGCACAAATCTGGGGGAGGATACAGAAAAAAGGCTGCTGCTTTGAAGGTCATAAAGAGCACAGTGGCCTCCATTACTCATAAATGGAAGACATTTGGACCCATCAGGACTCTTCCTAGACCTAGCTGGCTGTTGAAACTGAGTGATCGGGATGAGAAAGTCCTTAGTCAGGGAGGTGATCGAGAATCCGGTGCTCACTTTGTCAGAGCTTCAGCGGACCTCTGTGGAGAGGGGAAAGTCTTCCAACAACCATCCCTGCAGCAATCCACCAATCAGGCCTGTATGATAGCGTGGCCAGATTAAAGTGACTCCTTAGTAATCGCATCTGGGATTTGCCGAAAGGAACCTGAGTGACTCTCGCACCATGGGAAACAAAATTCTTTGGTATGATGAGACGAAAATTGAACTCTTGGTGTGACTGTCAGGCGTCAGCACTGCTCAGCAAAAGGCCAATGCCATCCCTACAGTGAAGCATGGTGGTGGCAACATCATGCTATGGGAATATTTTTCGGGAGCAGGATCTGGCAGACTAGTCAGGAAGGAAGGAAAAATGAATGCAGCAACATACAGAGATATCCTGGGTGAAAGCCTGCTAGAAAGCTCTCTTGACTCCAGACTGGGGCAAAGGTTCACTTTTCAGCAGGACAACAACCCAAAGAACACGGCCAGGATCTCAAAAGCTTAAAGAAGTGGTTTCCATTCTTCTTTAATAAATCTAATTGAAGATTTTATTAAATGAACGTGTTTCCTTAGGCTGTCAAAGTTTTAAAAGAAATCATGTATTGGCCTTCAGATTTTTAAAAAGACTGATACCAGTATTTGTCAAAATTCTCATATTCAGACTTGCTGCTAATCAGTCATTTGATTAAAATGTCTGACAGTTAGCCTAACTCAAGTCAAAATTGGTTGCAATAAACAATTTTATGTTTAAAGTTTCAACCAGCAGCCATCTTAGATTGTTGAACACGGGTGAATGTTTCAACTTAATTTCTATTTTAAAAATGCTATATCAATCAAATTTGTGAGTTTTTAAATGTATTTTGTTTTTATTTTGTCAAGTTCCCCTTTATAAGTTATATGAAAATGTCACACTGTAAATAAAAGTTGTAACAACGATGATAATTAGTATTACGCTTGGAGAAACGCTGTCTTATACAGCAATATATCTGGTCAAGTATAACATTAAAAAACATTCCACTTGTTCCAACAATAACTGCACTGATGCTTGTAATAGCACAAGGCAAGAAATGAAGTGAAGAAGACAACCAAAGTACAGCACTTAAATCCAGTGCGGCAATACAATGACAGGGACACTATTGTCCTTACCTTTTCACTAGCCAAGGCAGCACCAAATTGATTTTGATGACATTATCTTCTGGACAAAAAATGAACGCGTGATGTCTTTGAAACAGACCAAAGAAAAGAAAATAGCTGTCTTTTTAAAATAGTTGATGACAGAAAAGCAAATGGTCGCAGTGTAACAGAGGTGATGAAAGGAGAGAGAGATGTAGCGTAAAATCTGAGAAAATCATCCAAGACTGAGCGGAAAGATTTTTTTTTCTTCAATGAGTCTGATTTATTTGTGAGGATGCGGTTTAAATTTGTCTTAGTTTGTGCTGCTTTGTTGTTTTCCCCAAATTTCGGCATTAAAGGATTTTTAACAATGCTTCTTCTAACAATGCAACAATCCTTTTCAATTGTTTTCAATAGTTTCCTTACATTCTACTTTTGTGGAACTTCTCATTTTGAGCCCCCAAGTGATCACATGTCCTTTTTCTAATGAATACAGGGAATAAATCAAATATTCATCCAGACATTTGCTATTCACTTTCCACCGTATCACATCAACATTGGATGTGCTGACAGCATCAATCTCATTTTATTCTTCATTCCGTCCCTCAAAGTCAGAACCTGCCAGTCAAGCTTTGTGGCTGTCTTAAGTTTCACATATTATTTCATGTTCTGTAAGCCTGTGCGTTTTTTTCTTCTCAAGCCAGCCGGTCTTAAAAGGCTCTTCAACCATCCATCAGTGCTTTCCTTCGGCACTTCTTTTCCTTTCCATTCACAAGCCTCTCGTCATCATTGAATACTTCTCTCGGTGCAGTGGTGCTTGTCACAGAACGTAGGTAAAAAGACATTCCTCATTCAGTTAAAATTCTTCTCATACTGTACAAACCTTCAATCTAGTGCGTACTGTATACACAACCAAATATTAACACGTCCAATATGAACGTTTTCTCACAACATTGGAGTAAGATTTCAGAGATAAGTACATGATACCAGCTTTTAATTGATTGTATGGATAGCAATCAAAATTTTGACCGTTTGTTGTATTCTGGCTTCTTTGCAAGATCTAACCACCAGCTAACCACCAAGCCACCGAGTCGCGTGGATATAAATATGTTAGACAGAAAAATGTGTTATTGTGACAGGCAAAGGCACGCTAACAAGGCAAATGTTTGTTTTTTGTTATCCTCCATCACAAGCCTGACGGTTCAGTACTTGTAGACCCAGAAAGCACCTGTGCTTGTATCTCACTTTCTGCCTCCTCACTCTCAGGACTTCATCTGTCTGCGTTTTCTGGATCTGTCCTCTACCTTTAAACCAGTGTCTCCCAAGTCTTCTAGCTCGCTCTCTTTCTGTAGTGCTCCCAACTTCTGCTCTTTCAAGACCATCAACTGGCTCTGTCTGAATATCAGCCTCAGCATTATTCTTCTTTATGGTGCAGAAATAGGGCATAGAGGAATGCACAATATTTTAGCACCCCATTCAATGAATAACATTTAGTATAATTGGCTACTGTTGCAGGTGTGCGGTGTTTTGTTCTGGGAAGGTTAACCAATGTTAACTGGGATGTTGAATTTGCAAGTCAGGATAAGCGGCAGAGAGAATGGATGGCTTGATAAACTTGTCGCATAACCGAGAATAATTTCAAGCAAAAGTATGTATGAGTACAGTGGGAAGTAGTGGCTCATTTGTGCCGAATTGGACTCTGTGACCATTGCATCAGTTCCAGGCGTGCTGCAGACCATAAAAGGGCAACTAAAAGTTGGAGACATACTCGTCCGTTTCCTGACTATCGTTACTGTGCCCTTGAAAGGGCGGGACATCAAGAGACTTCCATAATCAAGAGGGACAGTTCTGTGATTGGTGTGGGACTCAACCCTGAGTGGGGAGCCAAACTCAAGCCAAACTGCAGTCTATCTCTCTTTCTGTCTTATCTGATATCTACTTGGGACAAAAAATAAGAGAAAAAAAAAATAATATATATATAGTATACTTATATTTATAGTATACTTCATTACAAGAAAACATTTTAATGTAATGGATGTGTTCCACTGCATTCATTTTTAGATTTAAAGTATATGGAATTCATTGCCACTTTAATGTTGAATTATCAAAAAAAAATGGCCAACATAAAAATATAACTAGTGTCATTGTCATTCATGGCTCAGCAGTAGAGGGTTCATCTCTCTCTCTGCAACTGAACCCGACTGTCGTGGACTTGACAGCACACTGCATGGCAGCAGCCTCCATTGAACGTGATGAATGGATGGGTACGACACGAACAAAAAGGCTTTGTTTTACCATGTGAAGTGTACCTGTAAATGCAATCAAATTAGGATTCAATCATCTTTCATGATTTCAGTCACTTTGATGCACTTTCTAAGCTGTAACCTGTATTAATGCTTTAAACAGTCGTTGAAAGTTGATTCATGTTTCTTTTTCTTTTGTTAATGTTTAAAAGGATAATTTTTTAGAAATACTTATACAATTTTCATATATAATCTTACTCATAGTCAGCCCGGTGAGTGGGGCCGTGCAAAAGGTTTTCTCTTTCTTAGGGGGGATTTGCAAAATATATTTGAGGATCACTGCACCAGCTACTACAGTACAGCATCAGTGCCGTTATTAAGATAATAGCAGGTCAGTTTTGGCAAAAATGTTTTCAGATGATATTACTTCCCACGTCAAGGAGGTTGATAAAAGTCACCTGCGGTATTTTATGGATACTTACACTAATTTTCTTGCTCAAGAACCCCGAAAATGAATCCAAGCCTTTATTGTTCAAGCGATTAAATTCCAATTTCTTGCTGAATTATTTCCTCCACCCGAAGCAGGAAAAGTCTGTACCAGATAGGATTTTCTCAGATTGAAATCAGGCTTCTGCCATTCGTGGATAAAAATCAGACTTATATCAGTTACCTGTCAATGCCAGTGCAGCGGAAATGGATCAGCTATATGCCATTAATGGGAAAGTGATGCCTTGGAATTAAGCCAGTCTGTGACATATTACACACACTTCTAAATCCAAACAGTGAAATTACAGACTATGTACATGAATTACAAATTTTTTGAGACATTTTCATTATCAAACAGTGCAACAACATAAATGCTGATGGTGACGAGCGCCATTAACACTAATTTAAATTAATAGTACATCATATGTTTCATTTGTTTTTCTCTTTTATTCATTACTTATGTTTCATCATTGTGTTCACATTTAAAAATAGTGTACCAAATTCAGTACCGCATTAAAATCATTTTAAAAACCCACACTTGATTATAATCAAAAGAAAGACAAAAACGAGAAGTGACAGCAGCCAAACCAGTCCAATAATGGACATCTACTGTTGGGACTTGCGCATGTGTGATCACCTTTTTTTTTCTCCATGAAGTTGTCATTGCGAGATACCAAAGCTCTTATTCCAATCTTTCCACTCAAAGAGATTCTTATCTTGCAGGATAAAAATAAAGGTTGCTTTAAACAGTTCTCTGTCCAAACTTGGTGAGAAAGAATTCACATTTTAGAAGTCCCTTTCACCAAAGAGACCAAATCGTGGGTGTGTGTGGAAGTAGGATCACATGACAAATATTTGCACTTGACATATTTAAGACAAATATTAATGCAGTGCACATATCTACTTAAGTCTTAAATTGCTAAACCTTGTAGAGTAACTGTACTGTTATCCCTTCCCATCCCTTTGTAGTCTCACGGACAGTTGCAGTTATATTAGCGGCGTCCAGAAGTATAATTAAAGTGAAGCCTGTAGCTGCCCAAAGGGGATAACAATCAGAGTTTACACTTGAAATTCCAATTTATTATGACAGAAACCTAGGTAAGATATTTACAATGCTCTGGCGCAGCCTGCTGCTTCCTCCTCCTCTTCCTTCGTGTCAACCTAACCTGCGTGTGTCTGTTTCGTAAGGGAGACAGTCACTCGTACAAGACACGTGATTGGCTCCCAGCGTGATCATTGACCAATGAGAGCAGGAGTTGTAATATATTCTCGCCCCTTATGTTAGATATTTTTATGCTATTAAAAATAATTGTATATATATATATATATATATATATATATATATATATATATATATATATATATATATATATATATATATATATATATATATATATATATATACAATTATTTTTAATAGCATAAAAATATCTAATATAGTAGCCAATAATTTACGGTACTGTCATCAATCAAACTGAGTAGTTTTGGGTTATTCAAATTAAATTACCCAAGTTTGCATCTCTAAATCTTCTGCACAGTAGCCAGACGCAAGACGGGTGGAGAGAAAAATAATAGAGGGCCCTCTTAAAACAGAAGAGCATTGGACTGTTTTATTTCCCCAGGGCTGTGAGGGAACTGCCAGTAAAATTCAGTTAGACAGCAAATAAAATTGTGGTGAACCAGTAACATTTCAATAAAAGCATTAAAATAATCAGGGAGTTGCACATAAGTATAAAATTTGGTAGGAGAGAAAAAAATTCAAATAAATCTGAAATTATATACTGTACTATGTTTTTTAAAGAGATGTCTCTTGTGTAAAAACAGTAAAACAACAAATCTTGGTTAGCGTAACTCAGGTGGTTTGTCAGCTGTAAGCTATTCCTATTGATGTTGGGTATAAAGCTTGATCTGGTTGCACGCCAGCAGCAGGGCCTTGATAAGTCCAATAATGTAAAGTTATGATGATTATGACATTTTCGTAAAACCTTGTGAATTCAATATATTTTGTTTCCCTCAAAGGAGGAATAACACAGTGTCTTTGTTAAGAAAATACTGGAAGGTGCCAAACACTTCTACGTAGATAAAATCCTTGAGTATGATATTGTAAAAGAAATTGGTTGTCAAGAATTGTTTGTAAATGAGGCCCAGTGTTAAGCAGGCTCAAAAGCATGAGCACATTTGACAAGCCAATATGCAGTTCAAAGTGAAGTTTCAATCTGCTACCAAATGTAGTGGGTGTTAGATGATACAAGGACCATAGCTGAAATGACAGTCGCAGGTAAAACGGGGTGAAGGGAAACATGGGAATCAAATACAGGCCTTTGCTTTGGAGATAATTTGTCATTCTACTCAGCAACCCGTGAGCACTCACATCAAATGAATATTCATAGAAAGAGGAAAGGGTCGTTCACTCTTGTCCTCCCAGCGGTGAAAAAAGCTGGGCGAAATCTGCATGTGAGAAATGGCTCTGTCAGGACCCATTTTAAAAGCACAACTCAACCGCCCTGTCTGTACGTTAGTCTTTTCACACAGCTCCATCTTCTCTAATTCGACCTCTTCTTTTGCTTTTCACCAACTTGCTTTCTTTCTGCGTGCACCCCACCTTTTGTACCAAGCTATCATTACTCCTACTTGTCTCGCTCTCCATTGTCTTTTTTTGTTTTGTTTTATCTGTCTCCTTCCCAATGAATAAACTAAGACAGAAGCAAGATGGCGACCGGACACACAGGCAACTGTGAAGTCAATGCCGAGTATCTTAACGATGTGTGATTTTACTTTTTGTTTGTACATTATACAGAGTAGGAGTTTACCAATGTTTCTGTTGAGCCAGAAGAAAAATGTTTGTTGTGATGGTTCAAAAATTAAGAATGTGACCTTGTTAAGGTTTTTGTTTTTTTTCCCAAACAATTCATAATGTTTTAGTTTGAAAGGGTATTATGTAAATAACGGAAGTGAAATAAGACGTAATTCCCTTCCTGGACTATAAGTGGTAGCATGTAAAAAGGATTATGAAAGAAATACGACAGTATATATTATACACGCTACGACAGACTTTGTATGGTAAAATGAACTCGAGCCCGTCGTGAGGAAAAGGAAAATGAACTGCTTCGAGTGCATTCAACATTACACTTGCAAGGCATTCATTGACCTCTCACAATGTGGGAAATCTGAAACACGCTTGACTTTACATGCAACAATATATAACCTACGGATATGAACACAAGAAAATATGAAGAGTTTTTACGTTGTTGCCAATGTGTCATTGCATCTTATACACGGTAACATTGAAAATACCAGAATTTTAACCCAAAATTAAGGGTGCATCTTACATACATGTTATATTTGGGGAATATCTATCATATCCTAGTATAGAAAGCATCAGTTTGATTTCCTTAGAACAGACAGTGACTGGCCTAAGAGGTTCCAATGTATTGACAAACAGTTGGAACAGTTGAGATGTAATGTGGTATAAACAACAACATAAAAAACATAGAGCGAATGAAAACAAGTGATAAACACACGCAAAGGTGAACCAAGTCAAACAAAGGTGAAGCAGGTAAATACTAAAAGTTGGCTGGCAATGGAGAAGAGGGGCTTTGGAAGCATGCAGTGCCAAACGGCAAAATGAAAAAGGGTGAGGGCCCTAAGGAAGCAAGGATTAGTACAGTGCAGTGCAAAGCCTGTACCTTTTATACATAATACATCAAATCTTACTGTGTGAAGAGATGTACACCCCAATTGTACAGCTGTATATATATATATATATATATATATATATATATATATATATATATATATATATATATATATATATATATATATATATATATATATATATGCGGCACTAGAATCCCCAAGATTTCTTGTCCCTTCTCTGCATGCGATCTATTTTCTTCAGCCTTTTTGCACCATAAACATTAATTTCATATACATGGGAAAAATGCATCAAGCCAATCACACCAATGATTGTTAATGCTCTGCATGATAATGAAACACATTGCCAACAGAGTGAGAAGGCAACTTCAAAATAAACCTGGACATACCAAATAAAATATCATTATATTATCTGTCGGTAATCTTCTCTTTTTTATTTTATACCAGAGACCTAAATAAGAAAATTTCTTTATAAAATGTTTTTTTTTTTTTTTTTTTTTTACATTATTTGCGTGTGTGTGCGTGAGGGGGAGGAGGATTCTTCTGGAAAAGATGTCTGTTAGAATTAGGTAATCTGAGATTTAGTCTTGCTAAAGAGGTACAGTCGGAGTATTAAGAGATAATCTGAGCTGCGCCGAGAAGAATTGTTGACCATACAGTACAGTGGGGTAAATCTGATCCATTCACACCACATTTTCAATGGGAAATCAAAGCATGGGAATTTGTCATTCGTCAACTTGGTTTATGCATTTAAATTATTTACTTAGGCTAGAAAATGCTAATGTTGATGATCGGAACACAGTGTATGCAGAAGATTACATTTCTGCAGTCTTGCGAGATTTAATGACATGTGCGATATAAAACATGCACCAAAAATCATGACAGTTTTTATTGCCTTGTTTTCACAAAGCAGTATAGATTGATTTGGCTGTCATTTTCCTGTGCTTCCATAAAAGGTCCCAAAATAACCAACTCAAGCAGTCTTTGCAACACACGTTCATGGGATGTTGGTCACAGTGGTATGTTTTGGTATAATAGGCTGAATTGAATTGAAAGAAAGCAAAACGGCTCCTTTGGAAATAATAATGATTATGAACAGGGTGATTTCAAAGTCGTGTAGGTAGTCGTGTAATGTCATGGAGTATGAACATTCTGTTGCGGTGCTTAAGTAAAATTTGATTCACGCCATTATGTAGATCTCCAGCCCTATGTTCTAAATAAAATATATCATTTTTCTCCCAGCCCATCCCTATAACTGTATCATTGATTACTGCAAGATATGAAGGAATTGTTCATCGATTAAAATGCCTGAATTGGGGGCCACCAAGTGGAAAATAGTCCAAGAAGTCTTTGCCTGCATACACCTGTAGTGTTTGTTCCAGTTGAGGCCAGCCGACATCATGGTCATGTGGTGACCAGGCTAACTGATCAGTAGTCGACACGCAGATCTTTAACTACATTGAAGTAAACTGAATAGATGAGAACATTCATTAAAACAACGAAAAACGTTAATATTCTAACCACTCCTTTAATTATTTTACTTTTAATTCCAATAAATGTAAATAAGTCAGATGCTTTAAGCTTTTTACTTCAATATTATTCTTTAAGGTGACTTCATCTTTGACAAAAGTTATTTTCAATTAATAAGTACACTAATAAAAAGTATTTCAAGTATTTTAAACAAGACTGGTTGAGTGTCACATTGTTCACATAGCTGACACAGCTTTCTCCATTCCGCCTACACACACTGCAGTGGAAGTGCAAGACTCATCTTTACTGTACTGAGAGAAACTGAATGTCAGCATCTGTCCTGTAATTGACAGGTGATGGGTTCAGAGTATTATCCACAGGCCAACTCCAGCTTCCTTTTGACCATGGACAGGATAAATAGTAATGGATGGACGGATGGATGGATGGATGGATGGATGGATGGATGGATGGATGGATGGATGGATGGACGGACGGACGGACGGACGGACGGACGGACGGACGGACGGATGGATGGATGGATGGATGGATGAATGGACGGATGGATGGACAAATGGATGGATGGATGGACGAATGGACGGATAGATGGAAGAACTGGGATGCGGGATGAAAACTTTTTCTCTTTGTATCTGCCACTTGAACTTTGACTGCTGGATCAAAATTCTAACCAGGTGCCGGGTCCCAAAGAGGAGCTGACAGCAGCCAGCTTTCACCTAACAAAAACATTTCCTTCATTTCACAGATGGCATTGATGAGTCAGCTTATACAGTCAAGTGTGAAATCTGCACCAAGATGCATCTTGTGTGATGGTAACTAATGAGGTGAGGGTGCATACATGAGCTGAGGCTTACATGGTCAAGTGGTGGACAAGCAATGAGAATGAGGTAGGTCATGTCAGAGAAATGCTTGCAGCTCCCATTTCAGATTTGTGGAACTTGAAACAAAAGGTTATACGGAAGCAAATTCAAGGAACAAGGCACAATAAAAACTGCTGACCTCTTTTACACATATCCACAACTATATTGAGGTAATGTTTTTTCAGCTTCCAGTTCTTACAACTGTTAAGACATGAAAATGGTATGGACATGTATTGAATTTAGAATGGTTTGTTTTGGCTTGTTTGATTAAACTTCATATTAGCTGTGATCTTTCAATGTAACTACATCAAATTGAAATTGTTTGGTCGATTTGGGCAACATCTCAAAAGGCAGAAATGGGGGAATTGGATATGCGTGCCAAGAATACAAATAAAATGCAGAGGGGCAGTAAAATCCCATTTGTTAGACAGTTAGGTTCAACCATTAACAAACAGTCTCTCCTGGCTGACCTGACCTTTAACTCATTACAAACAGAATTACACCAGATAAAGCAGGACATTAATTGGCATTTGGATATTAATAAATCGTACACTTTCTTGTCCAGGCATTGTTTTACTGTTTGCTCCCACACGTCTTGTCACTTTCTGGCTAAATTTACATTCGAGAAAAAAAAAAAAAAAACAGAGTCAAAATAGTCTCCGCATGCATCTTGAATGCGATACCAAATTGGTAGTCATTGGTGGTCACAATACTGAAAACAATAACCTGTGGTGGGAAAAAAAACCTACAACTGTGTCATAACCAGTTTTTGATGAGATTCTTTTTTTTCTGTGTTGTGCGAATGTTCCTAGCTGTCTCCTCAGTTTGCTTGTTTCCCTTGTTTCTTTTCTGCCTTTGTAAGTATATTGTCCCTGTTCTGCTGATGTTATCTTAGTCATCTACTTTTGTTTTGTTGTGATTTTGTTATTTTAAGCCACGGTTCATTGCTAATTCAATATTTTGATTTCAGTACATAATTGTCTTTTTGGTCTTTTGAAATGATTCTTACTTTTTTTTTTTTAGTTACTCCTGCTTCCTAGTCTTGGTACCCTGCTTCCCTGCTAAAATACTACATTAATGACAAATTCAGTTCAACATATGAGAATTACTTTTCCTCTGTCTCTGCTATTATAGTTCTTTAATTTTTTTTTGTTGTTGTTCAAGGAGTATTGCAGGAGTATGAAAGACACCAAAAAAATATACATTTAAAAATGAAAAAAAGTCAAAACAGACCTCTACCCAAAGATGCCCTATATAGTTTTAAATACAAGATTTAAAAAAAGAATCCATATATGGAGGGATGTTCTTGTAATATTTACTGCTCATGTGTAAGCATGATCTCGGTGCATAATGACTTTGATGAATGAAGTGCATCCCGACAACAGAGATTTATCATCTCTGCCGCTATTAGCAGCCCCAGGGAGGTAGCATTGGGTCAATGAGCTCGTCTATCTTTAATGGTCAGTTATTCCTTATTTTTTTTCAACAGCTGATAATTAAGGCTCTTATCGTCATTACCAGATTTCATCAAAAGGTTGCAGATAGTTGATGCCTGTGGCTTGTTACTCACTTTCCAAAGTCATACTCAAAGACTACTTTTCTGTCTCATAAAAGATTATTCAACACAGTTAGAAACAGTAGCTTGCCATGTCTTTCATGTTGATTATTCAGAACCGAAAAGGTAATTAAAGATATCGTGCCCAAAATCCTCATTCCAGGTCTGCGGATGCACACTGTTTGAATTGTTCGAGTTTACGTAGTTTTTATCACATGCCAGTTGTGAGTTTCCTTGTAGGACTTAATGCAAGAAAAGTCATCTTCAAGTTGGATAGCCACAGGGGGGCCATGAACGTAAATGCTCTGATAACTTGGAGCACAGCGTGACTACACACGTACAGTAGCATGATAAATGGAAGGCGCATGCATTTTGGCCACCCCGGTGGAAAACTGTGCCCAGTAAATCACGCACAGTGCAGCAATGTAATCTAAAGAAAATCAAATCTAATCTGCACATTGTTCACATAATCATGGTGGAAGGAAACCCTTAGCAGGGTCATGTATTGAGAAGTTAAGATACAAAGTGGAGCTGGCCAATTTCAATTGCTGTCTTTCTCATTGGTATTTGGAGGTCGGTGCCAGAACCACTGACTCATCTCTACCATTATTACTGCAGCCTTGCGGCAGCTCCAGAAAGTTTTACCTGGGATGGCAGGAAATTCAGTTGGGAGGTTGGAGGTTACACGCACACACATACACTTCAAGTTCAAGATTGATCTTCTAAAATTCTTTCTAATTTTTGGATGTTTTGTCGAGGCTTTCACACATCATACTGTATTTTTAAAATATGTTGTTATTTTGGTGGCCAATAAAATAATTGACAATATATCTAGGTCTACAGTGACTTTGAAAATGTGATGCCCTCTAATTAAAGCAATGTGTGTTTTTATTGAGTTTTTTCAACACTTTCAACAGTCTTTATTTCATGACAAAACCTAAACCCACTCTGCACGTTACAGTATATAAAATAAAAATTACTCACATTAGATGTTGGGCTTCCTGACACAGAAGCTTAGAGTGCACGCTAACATCTATTTTCTCAGCTCGAGTAGAACTGGTATATATATGGTATATAACTGGTTTATACTGTATATGATAGATGACAGTGTGACTAACTTTGTTTTGTATAGCATTTAAACGTGTCTGTTATTGACTTCTGTATTTGGGTAACGTTTGTGCTCTCAATGTTGTGCAAAGCTTAACACATTTGATAATCATTCACTTATGCGTTTGTTTTTCTTTCATTGGTGGTGCGATAAAATGCAACCATTTTGGGAGGGGAAGGAGTGTTGGAGTTGGAGTGAATTTTAAATTTGTGATTAAAAATATTACTTACTCTTTGGAGTTGACATAATGAACAATTACTGTATAAAAGACTTTGATTTGAGTGTTTCATGATTCATTAACTAATACTAGGGATCAAAAGAGGGGTGGAAAGGTACGTGGTGAAAGTGGCTGCTACGAAACCTTGCCACCATGTTAAACCATGCCATCGCTATATTTATTTTCCCTGGAGAATTGTAATATTTCGATTGTATGTAGCAATTTAAAAAAAAAAATCATGGTTTATTGAAGCATTCTTCTTTTGGCAAATCGTTTAAAGGTGCTATAACCTTTAGCTCCACCCGTTAATCCGTACAGGCTAAAGGAAAAATGTGGCGTTGAAATCTGACAGGAAACATAGTAGTTTTGGTGACAGACTTCCAGTGGAAAAAGTGTTTTGTGAAAGTGAAACAAAACATGCGTGATGAAAGATATTACAGTGTGTGTTAATAAAAATGTGAACAACTCTTGACTGTTAGCGAAGAGACTCGAGCATTTGTGCGGAGCAGTTCAATTCTCCCGTCCCACCGTGCTTTTATGCCAACAAGTCCTGCCAAACATGTGACATGTTGCATTTCAGTAGGAAGAGCCGAGCTGCATCCCGTCTGCATTAAAATGGTGGAATCTTAGCGGCGCTAAGGTGAACAACAGGTGAACTTGTTTTAAAAACACTTAATTTTGTTCATATCAGACGTTGCTTTCAATAAAAGTGCTACAACCTTTCGAACAATCTACCCTGCTAACAAGTCAAATGAACTCGTTTTTTACGAATCAGGAGCTCGATCTTGACGTATCACACGGCTGATTGTGATTAACAGAACGAGCGTGTGACCCAGAGATCTTTATCTGGCATAATTTCAACCGGAATGACCAAAAGGTCTCCACATAAATCTGGCTAACACAAAACGAGCCCCGCTCGATCACAACAGCACAAGTAGAGTTTTTTTTTTCAACTTCATTTCAAAAAAATGCAATCTACAACAAGTACTAGCATCACCTTTTAATAAGCAAAGCCTCCAACACAAGTTAAAAACAAAAAGAAGAAGCCTGCTACTGGAGATTCGACTGCAATCTCATCCAACGTGAAGCTGTGTGATTTTGCGTCAGACACAGAGCACGTGAGCAGTACACCCGCAGTAAACTAAAGCAAGACGTGCTTCCTTCAGGTAAAAGTGTGAGTGATGTATATAGAGCCATGACATAAAACTCAGTTAATTACTGCTGTATGCAAACGTGGATGTGGAGAATTCGTCAAATCTCCATTTTGGCTGGAGGAAAAAAAAATCTGTGCACATTTAGAAGACAGGAGAAAACACAGACATTTACCTCCCGTTTGCAATAACCGCAGCTAAGTGTAGACTATGACTCAGTCGTATCTCCAATCAAAAAAATCGTCAAACACAATTGTTTAATAAAGGAAATGGAGATTACTCTTGACTTATGTCAATTATGTGATGAATTTACAACACTTTTTCAATTTTATGACACATTTCAAATGATGCAGTCAATGTATATATATATATATATATATATATATATATATATATATATATATATATATATATATATATATATATATATATATATATATATATATATATATATATACTGTATATATAAGCCAGCATAAATTGTTTTCAATGACAGCTGAACAGTCTTTTGACAGCAAAAAAAAACAAACAAACAAAAAAAACATAAATTCTACTTTATTCATCTCAAATACTGACATGGAGTGGAAGGTTTTATGCTAATTGAGACCTAGACGTATATGCACTCCTATACTGCCGTATAATGATCACCCTCCAGTTCATGTCCTTGACAGGAAAATTATAGGTTTGAATTATTTCAAAGGCTCGCCATTTAATCTTGTATGTGCAAGGAAATAAACCCTCACCAAAAAGTGCACAACTCATTTTAAACACATTCTACCTTAGACTGCTCTTTGAATGGCACCTATGCTTCTGAAGTCTTGAGAATAATAACCAGCACTTTGTCGCCATCTATGCAACACCATTGGTATAGCATTTAGGAAGAAAAGAGCTTTGAGGGTTTGATATGTTTAAGCGGTTTTAAGATGTGATGGGGGAAAGCACATGTCGAAATCAGTTGTAAAAAATGTTCAATGTGAAACTTCTACAAACAAAACATTGGGATGCATAAGCAAGAGGGGTGAGCGTGGGCTGGGTTTGACTAAGATAATGAGATGGAAAAATATGGCTTGCTTTAGAAACACTGCACAGACAAAGAAGTGGATGAACTGGGTTTGCTGGAGTGATTCCTTGAGTACTCAACTCTAATTTCTATTTAACAACAGGGAAGGGTGTGATTGCTTCACAGAGACACTTTCTGAACAAAGCACGACAGAGAATGCAAAAGTGAGAGCGACGTCTCCAGAAGCATTCACGTTGCTAGCACATTTGCACCTGAAAAAAGGCGCAGCTGCAGCTTTAAAGTCAAAGTGATAATGAAGCGCCAAGCTATTATCTCTATCTGTAAAGATAAGATCTTGTATTCTGCGCTCGAGCAAGCTTTTGAAATGTAGCCGTTTACTTTCTTCAAGTCAAAATTTGCACTTGAAATGAACTCTGAAAAATCTGATAAATAACACAGTCACAACCATTTGGTGCAGAATGGAGGATTAATATGAGGAAAGAAGAACAATCACAGTACATTAGTTTAGAATAAATGCCATGCTTGGATCAGCAGGAATAGTGTATACTGTTTATTTGAGGACAATGCCCTAATTTTTAGGATAATGACATTTCGGATGCTAGTTGGATCACTTTTCAATCTTTAAAATCTTTGTTTACGCTTGGGTTGGGAAGAATAATAGAATTGTTGATCTTTACAAATTTGATTGAGAATCGGCAATTGACTGTTGAACAATCATGCCTGTTATATTGATGATGGAACACTGTCTTCTGTTTGTGTTGTCTTTCTTTTTAGTAACATGCTCAACGGGATATGAAAAATGAAGCAAGGATAGAGTGCCATGTTTTGCAGGATGAGTGGTATTAAACAATGGTTCACAAGAAGAATCACCATTGATAATGGAGCTCTATCAATCCTCCTCTATGGCATTCTTTTGGTCAACACAAAACAGCAGCAATCATTAGGACATGCATTGACTAAAATGTTTTTTTAAATATTCATAAAATATAAATAAATCAATGTCTTGTTTCCATCAAAGTCAACTAACAGAGTTTGACCCCCAAATGAATCTTTGACATCTATATTTGCTGGCAGTAAACGAGTAAAATGTTTTTCTTCAAAGTGGCATTTTTATGTATTTGCCAACTGCTAGTCAAGTAAAATATTGATGGTGTACATCAATAGAAGTGAATGAATAACTGGAATTATATAGTGAACAAAAATCATAACAGAATATATTTTGATTCTTTGAAGTGGGAACCTTTTGCTCAATTAGCTTTAAGAAGTGAATGATGCTTAATAAACTGGAATGGCTTTTAGTTCACAGCTGTGCATTTCAAGAGTTAATAGTTTCAATTTCCTAATGCGTGTGAGACCATTTGAATTTAAAGGTGTTTTCTAACCTTAGACTGGTACTGTACTTTGTCCCAATTTTCATATTAGATATAGCAGGACAATGCCTCCCAAAACACATAAGAGCTGGATCACACACTATACAGTGGTCTTCTAAAATCTTCAACATGATGAGCGCATTCATCCCACCAGCAATTGCCCACTACATGGAAAAGGGATAATGCACCTTGAATTTTCACCGCTTGCTACTTTTATGTACAAAACAACTCTTGTGGAAAAAATGGAAACCCTGTCGCATGATGCCATTCTACATGAATAGTCCTTGTGTGTCACTGGCATGTCCATTATTTCCTTTATGCTCATGCAAAGGCACCAAGTCAACAAAAGCACACCAAGAATAAATAAATAAATAAATAAATAAATAAATAAATAAATAAATAAGAATGCCACCTGCCGTTTGTGAACGTGGCAGAAGAAGATCGGGTAGAATATATCTGGATGTGGAAAGAAGACAGGCCAACAGAGGCTGAGCGCCTCATGAATATGTGCAATGGATTACACAGGGTGTTTGTCACAGGTGGCTGGAGGAGACTAACGTGTGAGACAGTGAAAGGGGTGTGAAGTAAGAATCTATGTCACAGATGATTTTCAGGGGATTACATCTCACTTCTTTTTTTTTTCCTTTAGCTTTTACAGTATGTCACCTTTATCGCGTGCTTGTTCACGTGCTTGTCTGACAACAAAATTGACAATAGGACAATGACCCGAGATGAAAGCTTGATCAACTGGAGCAACAGTGCGGCATTCCATTGCTCTGTCCTTCACACATGAATTTAGAATCCTCTATGTCCCCTCCAAGCTCCTCAAAAATAAGCCACTAATCCACTCTGCGTTCTCAGATATTTGTTTGGTCCTCAAACTTGGCATGTTTTATGTTTGCAGTACGTAATGTCCACTGGCGTTTTGCATAATTAGGCCGCTCATAACAAATACAGACAGATTCTAATGGAATGCAAAGAGGACATATTTATTTTAATTACGACTCTCACTTGCTTTCATCCTTCCCTACCCTCATCCATCCACTGCCTCCCCCAGGTAATGGAGGTAGCTTGGTCAAAGGGTACAAAATAGAAGAAGTGTCTTTTTCTTTCCTTCAAAAGGTCAACGCACCACGCAGCTGTGTTAAGAAAGCGTTTGACCTTCTAGCATATCACAGCTCACTGATGCTCAAACACTCTCACAAGGAAACCTTAAGGTAAACAACAGCCCGGTTTAAAGCACTCCCGTCAAAAGAGAAAAATGTGTATTAAACATGCTGGGAACAGCCATGATAATCGATTCTTTGAAGGATTCATCTGTACACATGCTGGTTTGTCAATAGGACTTTTTTCCTCTTTTTTTAGAGAGAACATTTTGGCATTAAAAGTCATAGGTTTAGGACTGATACAGTTTGTGGGATTATAAGAAGGACAATAAAAAAACGGCAACTTACTTATTTGTTGGCTGGGTAAAGTTTAACTGGATCCTTGCAGTGATCCACTATCATCTAAAACCTCCAACCTACATAAAGTTGACCATTTTATTTGCGTTTTGGTCATTTCTATTTTTTTTTTAAACTGCTGATTCAGAGCAAATGAGGATCCAGCAGGGCTCAAATAGAAGTCACTCAAATATTTGCAAATATTTAACATCACTACCAATCTTGGGACTCATGGATAACCAATTCAATTGCAGCGGAGGCAGTTTGACGGTAACAGATCATAAGAGCAATTACGTAAAAACGCCTTAAGAAGGAGGCAAAACAACAAACACAACCAACCCCACAGGTCAATAAATGCCTTAAAGAGGAGACGAAAAAACTCGGCATTCCACATCGTAACTTGAAAAAACATAAGCCAGGTACGCCGTAACCCAGGGTTGCACTGTATTTGAAATACGCGGGGCAAAATGTGGATTCCACGGGTTTCACAGAGCCTGCATTGTTCCCGCATTTTGTCTCACCACCCAGCAAGTGGGTGATTAGCGATTCCTTCTTGGTTAGCTTGTTTGTTAGCCACAAGTTGCGCTACATGCATGTGCTCTTTTCATACTCGTCAAATAAATGATGATTGAAAATGTTCGCCCTTGTGTCAAGAGGACCAATTTTGTCATCGTGCTGAGCATTTGAGCGGTAAAAAACATTTGTTCAGCCCAGGGTCAGTTACCAACAAGTAGGGTACACAAATGAGCGCAGTGACGCATGCCACGTTACACATCAATGTTTTCTGTTGCGCATGCTGACCTGCGTACCTCTTATGTGCACACACACACATACACACATACACATATATATATATATATATATATATATATATATATATATATATATATATATATATATATATATATATATATATATATATGTATATATATATATATATATATATATATATATATATATATAAATGTATATATATATATATATATATATATATATACTGTATATATATATATATATATATATATATATATATATATATATATATATATATATATATATATATATATATATACATACACACATACACACACATTTGAGACGAGGGACTATGGCTTGTTTGTTGACAGCCTCACAAGGACACGCAAGATAGCTTTTTGTTAGTCGTTCGTCATTAGTAGTGGTCTATTAATATCTAATTTTCTTACACTTTCATTATAGTTTAAATGTTTTGGCTGCTCTGAAATGAGAATTGAGACCTTAAGGAGATCGTTTTGTATTAATGCAAAAATGGACGTTCGCCAAAAAGTTACATATAGTTTTGTCAAAAGACGTCACATATCCATTAATTGCAATTAATGGCACTGCTTGTAGTACATATTATGTAAAACCTTGAAATATATGTCAAATTATGAATTGCATTTCAAAGGTTTCTCTGAGCTGATATGATTTTTTTTCCTGTAAGAAAAAAGAAAAGCTGTTGAACAAAACAAACAAATCTAGCTCATTGTTATCATTTATTTTTTATTAATGGTCTTCTTTTTGAAACAATTCACAAAACATCCCATCAGCGCCACACTCCCTAAACATTTTTTGAACTTGGCTTTGTAAGGGGCATTTTTTTTTCCTCAATGAGCCGTTTTATCAAATTTAACATCATCTCCAAAGTTAACGCTTTACCTTCGAAAGTGCATTTCAATTACTGACGTTTAATGTTATAAGGTACAGCATATGATGCTATATGTGGAGAAGTGAGTTGAAAGGATGAAAGAACTCATCAAGCCGTAATGACAGACATTTCTCATTAGCATCATCATAAGCCTTTGTAGCTCATCACAATGTTCCCGTGTAACCAGTCTCCATTACAAAAAGCCCAGGAGTTCAAAAAAAAAAAAGTACACAAGGGAGATGGCAGATCTGAAAGGACATGGATCCCACACACGAGCGTTCTCGGGAGAAATAAGCTGCCAGAGGTTGTGGGGAAAAATGATTCATTGTGACCTGTCACGGACACGGCGTGGTTACATGGATGATGTTCATAGCGGGGAAACCGCAGGGAAGCAGAAGGTGCACGTATTGACTGAACACCCTTCCTTGCCATTTGATGGAACGCTGTAATTTATGACTGCAAATAGATATGAAAATGACAAAGTAACCACTCAAAGAAACTGTGGCTAAAGATAGGCAAATGTCTTTTTGAAATTGTCACCTGTTTAACAGCTTCTTCTCCTGAATTTACACATTTACCATGTCCTGCTCTTGTACATTCACATGTACCTTATTGTGCCCCACAGCTCTGTGCTTATTGAAATGTGCACACAGCAGGTAACCGTGGCATCATTCCGCTGGCTGCCTTCGGCAATTGTTTTTTTTTCTTTCTTTTTTTAATTTAATTATTGAGGCACCTTTCACCGTGGGTGTGTCATTTGCATTTTTTGATTACATTAAGCTGGAATTATTAAAGTTTATCTTCCCATTTACACCCCATTGGCAGATGCCCATTTCATCAGTATGTCACTTGAACCTTGCAGTGAAAATCCCCTATATATATATATATATATATATATATATATATATATATATATATATATATATATATATATATATATATATATAAAACCAAAAAAGAGGGTGGACTGCCTTCAAGAAGAAATGTGTTTTTGATATGTACTGTATTTGAACACTTGTATCTTTTCAGGGACGACAATACTTTTGGTATTTAATTTTAGTTAGTTTTGTATTTTCTTTTGACTTTTGTTGTGTGAAGTTTATTTCTTTCTAATTAGTTTTTTTTTTTTCTTTTTCAAATATAGGCTGTCATATTTTATTTTTTATTTGTTTCAGGCTTGTTTGTTTTTGGAGAATCTGTTGAGTGCAAAATATTGAAAAGTCACTAAGTATGGTGTAGTAAAATAAACAACAATTCTGAAACTGGCTTTTTTGAATATCCGGCAATCCTGAAATAATTGCAATTAAAATGAAATTGTATTGATTGGCGAAGGGGAAAACGAAGGACTTTTTGTTCGCTTCGGTTATTCTTAAACATAAGATGTACTTTTTGTTAATTTCAGTTATTCTAAGGCATTTTTTTATTTTAATTTGTTCAGGAAAATATAAATTTTTAATGTAGTTTTAGTAATGTGTTAAGTAATTTACTGTAAGGACAATGTTTTATAGACAGTACATATGATATCCACTGGGTCAGTTCCATCCAAAGAGAGTTGTTTTGATAGACTCCTTCCTCATCGCACAGCCCATTTCTCTCCCCTCACTGCGTATGCAATACCTTAAACAGTACATTTAACAGTCCATTGAGCAGCACGCCGATAAAAGTCCAAATCGTCCAATGCCCAGTGCAGGTGAATTTAAACGGGGAATAAAATCATAAGGTCTTAAAAAGATGAAGCATTAGTGAGGTGCCCGAGATAGACAAACGTGGATAAATGAATGTGAATAGCAATTAGATTAGGAAGAGTGAAAAGAGGGGTGGGAAAGATTCTTCCACCTGCAGCTCCCAGCTGTGCTGAGCATTTTCCGAACTGGTGCTCCGCGCACTGAGACTGTGAAGCTTTTCATTTGGAAAAAACAAGGATTCATAGCAGAGAAGATGAAAATCTGTGTACGTCTTATTGTGTACAGGGACTTTACAATAACAGATTCTATAAATAATCTACTTTGATCCCGTCTTGCCAACCCAGTGTTATATGGCATGTGAAGGAAGGAGACAACAGGTTTGCAGTTCTGGTGCAGTCAATTTGAAGAGTATTTGTATGAATTTTGCCAATATCATTGCAAAGATATGAGCATGTAGACTGCTGAGTTCTGAACTGATTGTGCATATGTTACATGAAATAATCACATTTACTTGGATATTATCATTTATCAAGGCGCTCGCAGTTTCTATTTACAGTCTTGAGCCGTAAAATGGAGTACAACATGCAATCTAATGAGACAATCTTCAACAGTTGTTATAAAAAATGAATACCACTTGCAGTATTTGGTCATTTCTTTTTTACCTTTTACTACATATTGTATGAGTATATAATTTTTTTATTACACTGAACTTTGTTGTGAGGAGTGGATTAATTCCTGTTACATTCCACTCAATGTTTTATGTGTATTTATGTTACCAAAAAAAAAAAAAAAAGAACACAGCTCAGAACACAGTTTGATCTACATAAATGTACTTTTCTACTACAATGGTCACTCAGCATATAAATCGTGAACTTTCAGAATGTTGCAGTACACAAGCTTTAAAACATTAAAACATGTTCAAAATAATATTTTGTGTTAAAGTCATACCCAAGCAAAAAATAAATAAGTTTGAGCGAGTGTTTTAATATTTTTTTTTTATTCCTACATGATCCACTCAAGTTCATGCATTCATAATTTATGTTTGCTCTGAAAGTTTCTGCTCCCCAAATCAAAACTTAACCAAAAGCCTTTTCGAAAAGGCAAAATTATGCATAATGCATGCTTGACCATTTCCATAGATTGCCCATAAGAAAGTAAGTTTTGCAGGAGCATGCAAATGGATTTCATTGTTCACCTGTTTCTGCTAAACTCTTAGCCGAGAGGTCAAAGGTCAGAACAATAGTCATTACTGCAAGAAAACCTCCTGATTCAACTTTCAAAAGTGATGAAAGATCAGTTTAGGTTAATTAATGTGAATCAATAAGTCTTCCAAAGACAACTGAGATGAAGGGGGGCGGGGGGCTTTTTTTTTCACTGTAAGATAAGCTCCAACAGAAGAGTTTCTTCAACACAGAGAGAAATTAAGTCTTTATTCAGCATCCCGAGAGACCATTTCTGTGAGTAGGGAATGAAATACCCAGGGGAAGCAACAAATAGAGCAGCCGAGCTATAACTCCCTCTTACTTTTTGCTTCTTTTGACAGCCCCCGCCACCTCGCTCACTTTGGTCCTTCTCTTTCTACAGAAAAAGAGTGGGGGAGATAGTCTAGGGGTGGGGGGCAAAGAAACGTTCAAGTTGGTGTCTGAGTGGAATATAGATGTGACTGGCGACAAGGGCTGAGCAGCAATGAGTTGCACACATTCACTCTAATTATCCATCCTCATCTTTTTTCATGTCCTGATTGTGATTACGGAAAGTCTACACGGCTTGAGTCATGCAGTTAAGCTTTTTTTGCCTGCTGTGACAGTGAAAACTTGCAATGACATGGTGCACAAGTACACGGTTGCACGAGCAGCTCAAAGCAATGTGTGCTTTGTGCAATTTTGGTACAAACTTGGAAAGCCACCGTGAACCGAAGGCACCCGCGCGCACATACACGCACGCGCATTCTTACCTGGTGCAGGAGGAAAACCATGCAAATGCGGACTCCAGTCTCCATCATGTTCGGTGCAAATTGCTCACGGTGTGGAACAGACACGGGCTCAGGACAGGGCGACAGAAGCAGCCTGTGCTCTGCTCATAATTCCACTGTTTGAGCGCCGGGGGGGGAGAGGCGAGCCGAGTTTCTTCGTGCGCGCAGTCAGCTGCCAACTTGGCCCCAATAACAGCTGCACTGACACCGGCACAGCGCTGGAGAGTTGAGGCAGACCACCGCCAACGGATTTATGAAGGGGGAGAGACGGTGGAAGGGGGGGAGAGGAGGCGGAGAGATGGAGGAAGAGGAGGAGGGAGCGAAGGTACGCGAGAGTGGACTCCAAGGCGCTTGTGTGGTGGAGTCACGTGACGCCGGACTTTTATCTTCACTGCAGCTAAGGAATCATTATGTGATTATTCCTTCGACCAGATAGCTTTACATCGGTGCCTGTCTGTTTGATACCTTCGTAGTATATATATATATATATATATATATATATATACAGTATATATATATATATATATATATATATATATATATATATATATATATATATATATATATATATATATATATATATATATATATATATATATATATATATATATATATAGTGGGCCCCCGTGTTACGAACTTATTCCGTTCAGCGACTTTGCTCATAACGCGAATTGCTCGTATGACGGGCAATCCAAACCTATGAGAATTAGAGAATGCGTGCAAAAAACCTTAGGTAAAAACATCATGACTTTATACAAATATTAAAAATTAGTAACATAATCTACTGTACAGTTAAATAACCTAAATATACAAAGGAAAAATGACATTTACCTTTGGGGCGACGTGACTTGAGCTCGGTTGAGGCGGAGGGGAGCAGAGACCAACCCGCAGAATTTATTCATTTATTTTCTTAAACGAGAACTTTTCTCAAACTCGAACATACCACCGGCGATTTCCTTCTCTTTAATCCATAATAGAAGAAGCCTCTCCATTTTGTTGTTGACCAAGGTCCGTCCCCTGGCAAGGGAGATGCGGATATGCTATCGGTCAATTAAGGTCAATTAAGGTCACAGTCACGGTCTCAGTCACGGAGATGCGGATATGCTATTGGCCGGCGTCACATCAATCAAAGAAATGCCGATATGCTATTGGCCGAACGCCTTCATCTAGCTTGATGGCACAGCTGGTCGGTGTGTTGTGAAGACTTTGTAAACTTCATCTGTTAGACATGGCTTCTAAAATTGCTAGTGGCGGTAAAGGAAGAAGTAAGAGGGTGATGACAATAGAAACGAAGCAGGAGATAACAAAAAAATATGAAGGAGGCGCACGCATAGTTAAGGTCCGTATATATATATATATATATATATATATATATATATATATATATATATATATATATATATATATATATATATATACACACATTTTTTTTCAAGTATTTAACGATAACGATAACATTGATGATAACAATAACGATCAACAACTTTTTCGTTGTTGTTCAGTGTATATTCGTATCATTTCCAGTGCCTGGATATACAGCTCATCGGAATTGATGCTGATACTTATGAATATAAACGTTTTGTTGTTGTTTTGAGCAAAATAACATCAAATCTGTCCATGAGCTCTTGTGGTTGTATGAATTAAACACCTGTGTGACACTGGATGATCTAACTCATGGCCTGGAAGCCAGGTGCTTAGTTGGACTTCCCCATCGTTTTTGTGGTCCACTAAATCGAATTACATGAACATGTTTCTTGTATATGTTGTCATTTTATTTTATTGGCTGTGGAATGAAATGAAAGTGTTTTTTCACCTCCTCTCTTCCTCAACACATAAACTAGCCGTCAAAAGTTTGGAAACACTACACCAATTGCCTTACTTGTAGTAATAATACTAACGCACGCACATCTTATCAGCTTGTTCATTAATTGTGGATGACCACATCACATGAAATGGCTTGATGTTCAAAGCTGTGCATTACAAAGATTTAAATGTCTGAATTTCTACACCTCTTAATGTGTTTGAGACATTTGAATTTGAAGAGGTTTCCAAACTTTTGATTGAAATTGGGTTATATTTAATTTTTCACCAATAGCCGACTTAACATAAACTGAATATGTAGTCATTTGTATTTACAGTTGGTCTTCCTACCGCATGACTTCCTATTTCAAATTATTTACAAACAGAAAAGATACTTTTACTAAACGCATCAAATATGATTCATCCAAAAGTTGCTACTTTTCCATAAATATAAACTAGTTTACATAAACTGGCAAAGAATTGCTGCATATCTTTACAGATAAACTTGTGTAAACTACTTGTTTTTTTCATAACAGGAATTTACACCTGTCCAATAAATACTTGCTTAGTATATAGAGTATCAAGGACCATTCGAAAGGACCCTCTAATCAATAAAAGTATAACATGTTACAGGGGTTGAGTAAAAATTGCAGCTGAATCAATTTTGTAGATCATTCAGCTTCTCTTCCCCTCACGATGACAGCTAAAACTTTTGAATTGGGGGTTTCAAACTATAATTAGGATCTTCAGTGAAATCTTGATTTTGCTGTTATGAAATGGTAAAATATCAACCACTCGGGGCAGCTCTAATTTTCTGCGTGTGTTAAAACTAGTACACCTCCAATAGTCTTAGCCATCTTTTGGAAAGAAAACAGCGACTAAGATAAACAAAAAAATGGAAGTTGGAAAATGGCATCTTCCATTTGTGACAGGCCTCAAACGCTAAAACTAATTGACCACCAGGTCATAGTTTACTCATTATGCACTAGGCTGATGAATTAGGAGTTGATGTGTGGGACAGGTCAAAAGGAAACATTTAAGAAAACATCCCATGTTGGTGCTGTTTGTGAAAAGGTTATAAAAGTTGAAAAGAGTGACTTGCTGGGTATTACGGTAATTAATCTTTCCTGGTTGCCAAGTTCATCTTTGTAACCGGTTTGTGTCTCAGTTGGAATAAAAAGGTTTCCTGCTGGGATCCACAGGCAGAATCAGAAATGCGGAGACAAACATGTCACTTCTGTCCCTCTGCAGCATTATGAAACAGTATTTATCCAGTACATATCCATTATTTAGTATATTTTATGCTCTGACACACACACACACACGCACACACACGCACACACACACACACCAATCAGCCATTTTTCTCTTCACAACCAGCTAAGAACAGGTGCCCTTTGAGAGGTAAGGAACCCGAATTTGCAGCTGTGTAACAGTTGTTTGAAAAGATGAAATATTTCACATGATTATTGAGCAGGAAGGAAATGGAAGACTCCTATGACTATGGCGGCAATACTTCTAAATTTTTTGCATTCACTATTCATTTTTTGTCTAATTGCTGGTTACACAATCAAGGATTGTGCATTTCTTCCTCTGTGTCATTTGAATATGATTAGGTATGTTTAATAAGGCTGCGAGATTACAGTATAAATGAATGTTATTGCTTGAATATTCCCATTCAAACAAGGACTATTCCACGCAACACACACAGTTATTCAACATGCACCACATTCGCCTTCCAAGCCGAAAGGTCGGCCGTCTGTTAAAGCAGACCATCAGTCTTTCTTCAGGGGCTGAGCTGTCAGTGATCACACTTAATCTTCATGCGAAGTACCATTAACCTCCAATTCACAGACAAATCATCAAGACAGAATCAGATGGACGAGGCTCCTTCTCTCGCACACACAAGTAAACAAAAATACTCTGAGATTAACTTCAAACTTTATTCTCTTCTTTTGTAAACAATAAATTGTCAATGACAATTTTATTTTTCGAGCCATCGTGACTATGACTCTTGTCAAAGGTTGACCCTCACTAGTTATCATTATGTCTCTATGTTCCATGCAGGAACATAGTCACACTCAGCTCCCTCTCTCTTCATTGAATGTGGAACATGACGGGGTGAATAATTGCCTTCCAGATGTATTTTTTTCCCAACTGCATTCATTCAACAAATAAGCATTGGTCTTATATCATTTTGACCAAATATCCAGTAATAATCTTGTTGAAAATGAACGGCGATGTCAAAGCCATTGACAGAAGTTTGGATGATTAAGATAATTGCTATGACATGCAGAAAATAACATGTATGGATGTATGGATGTATGGATGGTTGGATGGATGGATGATGGATGGATGGATGGATGGATGGATGGATGGATGGAAGAACTGTGACAGACAGACAGACAGACAGACAGACAGACAGATAGATAGATAGATAGATAGATAGATAGATAGATAGATAGATAGATAGATAGATAGATAGATAGATAGATAGATAGATAGATAGATAGATAGATAGATAGATAGATAGATAGATAGATAGATAGATAGATAGATAGATAGATAGATAGATAGATAGATAGATAGATCATCCACCCAATGTATCAAATTATTTTTCACTCACTTGGAGTGTTTGACTCAGCAGCATGCCTCAGTACGGTTTGAAGTGAGTTGTATAAGATTTGCACCAGACAGCAAATCCCATTGTGATCACAAGAAACCATTCACCTACCTATAGTGTTTTTGAGCTCAAAACTTACTATCATGTCCTCTCTCGTTGCACAAGCCTCCTGATCCACATCAAATTGTATAAATAAGCATTCTTGTCTGGAGGAATCTTGTCTGGTGGTGCAGTCACCACAAATCTAGGGGTATATATTCTTGTCCCCAGTGCCATCCGTGCCCATGGGACAGTCCTCTTGTGAATGCACAGATATAAAAGCAAAATGCATTGGTATGCACTCTGTGTCAAGTCAGGTAAAATATTGAAATGAGTCATGTAGGTGGGATGAAAAAGAATTTCAGAAAGTGTTTCAGGCTACTGTAGATGATTTTGAAAAAGCCTTTGAAATAAAGACAGTGTGTCAGAGAATCTAATTTCAGGATACAATTAAAGCTACTCTCTTAACTAATACAATTCAACAAGTCCTTTGCACTCTTTAAACCTTGAACTGTCGCACAATATAATCATGTATACATGTTTGCAATTATTCACATTCATTAAGATAATCAACCGTAACAACAACACAAACACACTGGGGACATGATGAGCTAATTAGCTGTCTGTATCCGACGCAAGCCACAAAACCGACTCTCTCTTTTTCTCTCTTCAGCCACACAGTATAAGTATAATAATTTAGTAGCACAGGGACCCACTGGTTAGCGCCACTGACACACAGCAACAAGATAGCAAATTTCAACTTGGGTTGTTCTGTCTGGATATTGCTTGTTTTTGTTGTTTTTGGTTCTCTGGCCTCCTACCACAAGCCGACAAAATGTATTTTACATTGATTCCACACTTAAATTGGCAAGGCCAGGCTCAACTGTGCATGGCTTGGTTCCAAGGGCGGTTAAATTCCGTTTCAAAACTAAACTGCAACAACTCAGATATTGAACAAATGAAGAGACACAAACAATAACAAAAGGGAAGGGACAAATCTTGTTCAAAGGAAACTTGTGGCAGAAGCAGAGCAAAGCTTGTTGAATATGATGCAGGATGTTGGCTTGGCACAACTTTAGCCAACGCCAATGATGTCTGCAATTGTTCTGCCATTTTCACATGAAAGCAGGATTCTTAGAACCCCCTGATATATTTTGTTTCTTTTTTTTTTATGATTCTGTTTTGCTGAGTGCTGTTATTTATGTGCTTTTTGATGGTCTTAATACCATTTTGTTTCCCAACTCTTCTTTTTATGCATGTTTGAAATAAATAGTTAAAAGATAAATAGCAATTGAACTGAATGCTAACATAAACAAACTTTTGTCTATTTTAAATGCAACATCCTCAACTGAAAGGGGGAAAACAGGCGCCTTGTTTTTCTGATAGAAGATGGCTGAATTGCTCACCTGTCACCCAGATGCCACATTGCAATTCTTACTGCCTGGGGAAAACAAGGTTTTTTCGACGAGCTTTGAACTACAGGCAACGTTAAAAATTGATGTGTTTTGTAACAATTGGGAATGTAAGAAAAGAAAACAATATCATCCATATTCTATGAATGTAAAAGATTCATTTATGTAAATTTTTAAACCGCAGACTGTAGAGCCTGTAAGACAAATGTTAAAATGAAATTAATACGGCATTGCATGTACATTAGATTATTTACTGATTTTTCAACATTGTAATGACTTTTTGTTTGTTTTCACAAATGTACCAACAAATAATCTAAGAAAATAACAATTTTACACAAATTTGTACTGATTACTGTATTTTTAAAATCCATAGGTGCAAAATTATTAGTTGTTGCTAAATGCCCACCAATGGTTATTTCCTTCACTCTTGAACTTGGTCATGACTTGTTGCCAAGTTCCAAGCTAAGGAGCTCTGAGGAAGAGCACAATGACAGAAGTTAAATGGTAGGAATTATTTAGCGCGTCAGATAGTGATGATGAATTTTAGACAAATTAATATCCAGCTGTGTCAAAAAATAAAGCATTGAAACTTCAAATCATTTTATTGTTGCAACATTAGTTTCAGTATTAGTGTACATTACCTTGCAGTCTTGTCTCGTTCCTCGCCCCCCATGACCACAGCAGTATGTTTATCGATATACGATGTAGAAATGCCTCTAAATGTACAACAATTTTGTCATTTTAATTTCACAAACCATGTGCTTTACTTGGAAAGCCATGATCTATGTAGCCATAAAGTCAGGGGTAGAGATATATTGTACTCACGTTTTTGTAAAGTTCACCGAAATTGAAGTAATAAAGGGGGGGTCAACTTATAAGCAAGGTCGACTTGTACTCAGAGAAATCTCCGGTACATGTTTACAAAATATGCTCTCCACTTCCAGCACATCACAGCAATACACATTTACTTCTGTGATCTGCCCATATCCCAATGATATTCAAGGGAAGTGAGCCAGTAACCCTTCAGCTAAAAGCTGCATCCTAAACCATTTGGCCACAGCTCCCCCCTCAAGCAGTTTTCCATGAATAAATTATTGGCTGTGTGTAATGCAGGAATCCCCTTTGGAAGCACAAAAAATGTTCATAATATATTCAACATATGCTCTATTCATGAACAGCTGGAGTTTGATGAAAATAATTAATCGTAATCTTTACAGTAACAATTACTGAACAATATGGGAGCAATTTTTAAAAAGTTCCATCAATTCCACAACATTAGCTGATGCTGATCATCAGGCAACAGAAATCACAAAATGTAAGGCCAATTTTAAACATTTTGGATTGTTACTGGTTAATAGGCTGTCATTAAATATGTGTCTTCAGACTGAAACCCAAGGGTGAATGATCCATTACAGGCAGTGCAACTATAATACAAAAGGTACCAGGTGTACATGCTGTCTGAGGTACTGTACTTTTTTGTCATGTATAAAAAGTGAATTTGCATAAATATACAACTGTGTGCGTGTTGTTACGTAAAAAAGAAACTTTTGAACAAATGGGAGACGACCACTCTACCACTGAGCCATGCCACCAAGGAAAAGCTTAAAGGGACACTGTGTAAGATTTAGACTGTTTTTCAATAAAAAGGAATGAATTAAATGGGTATAAATTTCAAAAGCTTGCACATAATTGTGTTCTTAACAACCAACAGTATGTTTTAAATATAATCGTAGGTCTAGTTATCATTCAATTCTATTACATGGGAGGTAGCACTCCTCCGGCAGTCGCCATGTCTGTTATAGCTACAGACAGCAGGAGGGGTGTGTATAGCTGCATTTACTGTAATGCCTCTAAAGCTTCCACAGGCGCAAGCAAAAAATTACGCATTCATACTCCCCTTAAGGCAGAAAATACATGATACATCATTTGCCTTTATTCTACACCTCATTATAAGCAACAACAGTTGAACAAATAATACATCTATTTATTTTTTTAATTTGGCAACACTAAACTCCAATAAAGTCACAACAAGTTTACTTTTTTTGATTGATGAGTTATATTAAGCTGTCTTGTTGCTTTTTTTGTTTTAAGCCGTTATTATGGGCTTTAGAAGACTCCCATTTGAAACAAGGCTCAAGTCCAGCCATCCGTCACAATTGAAGTCAGGATCTCATCCGGAGCTAAACTGTTTTGTGTTTTTGATTTGTTCAGTCCCACAACTGAAAAGACACATTAAGTGGTGAAATTATGCTATGAGCGCGAGCCTCTATCAATCTCCATCCCCATGTCGCCAAGGTGAGATGGTAGTTGTTCCCCATATATTCAATGATATATTATATCATATATATATATATATATATATATATATATATATATATATATATATATATATATATATATATATATATATATATATATACATATATATATATATATATATATATTTATATTTATATATATTATATATGTATATATATTGTTAAATGTATATATTGTTATATGTATATATTATATGTATATATATATATATATATATATATATATATATATATATATATATATTATGTATGTATATATATATATTATATATATTTATATATATTTATATATTTATATATATTTATATCATATATATATATATATATATATATATATATATATATATATATATATATATATATATATCTCATATATTCAATGATTACGGCAATAAAACTTAGTTACAGTAGTTGATTCGTGCTATTTTGATTAATGCATTTTAAAGCTATCTTGAGTGGTTTTGGGCTCGTGTTTTATTTGCCAGGTGACGTTTTGGGCTAATATTAAGCGAATGTTGCTAATCCCGATTAGCGTTCTTACCTGTGGTGCTCTGGGCTGTGTTAGATGGGTGTCACTAAAATGGTTACCTTTCAGTCAGGAGAGCTTTTATCTTGCACTCACAAAATGTAAGCCAAGGACTGAGTCACTCCTGACCTTCTTCCAGTTTGTTGTCTGTAAAAGCTTTACATCATAAAGTTGGTCTCACTTGGAAAATCGATTGTCCTGGCAACCTTTACAGATTTATTGGTACTTATGTATACATCTACGGTATTTGCTGCCTTGTATTACATTAAGCCAGATATGGCTTAAATCTTTCAACTGCATTTCCCAAAGGTCAAAACTAATAGACTTGTCCTTGGAGTAGTCCATTTTACACTGACACTTGTTTGCCCATCAATCATTTTTACTGCAAGTTTGTCAAGTTCAATTTTTACATGAACAAAGAAACAAAGCTACGAAGAAGTAACAGTGGATGAATGGGGCATATCAGATTTCACAACAGAAAGAAATGATTAGCAACAACGAGGGTTTTTAAAATCCTAATCACACAACTTGAAACAGAGTGAGAATTAACCAGCTTAGAGACAGGAACAAAAAAACAATGTTTAGAAACACTGGAAATGGCAGAAAGGGAGTAGAGCTTCTTAATAAAACAGGATGCTAGACTGATCCAAAATCAACAATTCAACGGCCAAGAATTAAGACAAGTTAGGGTTGGTCGTGACCAGCCCCGAGGTTGGGTTGCTCCCATAGTAATCCAACATCATTTGAAAAAACATTTTTTTGTTCTCTGAAGGGACAGAACATATTTTGCACTCTTCAACTCAAACATGACTTTGTTATAATGTAAAAAAGCTGAGTTTAATATTCACAGTGCTTACTGAATGTGTGAATAATATAGAACAACTTCAATGTTTAAGGGATGAGTCGTTTGAGGTTAAGTGTATCCGAGGGTTTCATTATATTTTATTCAGATCAGCATCGCATTATTGGTAAGAAATGCTCCATAAACATCACATAGAAACCAAATGTTGGTGGAAATCCCCGGATAGATAATGGATGTTAAAGGGGAAGTCAACCAAATGTTTTTCGTCACCTACTCTATGTCACCAACACCTACAACACATAGTAATCAGTGTAATCTATAGTAACACACAAGTATAGCGCACATTATTAATATATTTATTGATGGTGCTGAGTCGTTAATTGACAAGAAACTCAACCTACCTTGTTGACAGTCGATCCACACGTTTTTTAAATGCCACTAGAATCTGTAGATAGGTGTGTAATGAACCGCCGGGAAGCCATTTCATGTTATTGCTACGATTCCTATAGCTTTTGGACGTATTGTCTCAACGGAGGTGAATGGGTTAAACATGGCACGCATTTTTGTGGATTATGAATCGATCAGAGAGGTCTGAGAGATCTCAGCTGCATAATTTGCTGTTGGAGTAGCATTTGGAAAAAATCTTGATCGTTAATTGCAGCCCGCTCAATAAAATCATTTTGAAATGAGAAAATGTAGATAAACAGTTTTTTTTATTTTGTAAATTTTGCAAAAATCTCATCATATCTCGTTCTCATAGACTCAGTCTCGTGAGATATCTCGCCTCACCTGCGATTAACTTTAAACAACCAATGCATGTGCCATGGGACTATCAGCTGTGCGATCTGCACAGCTAACCTTAATAATAGTTTGAACCAGCCAGGGCAAGATAAATAATAAGTAGCATGTATAGGTTCAACTTGAAGACAATGCCTGACTGAATCAACACAAAGCAGTTCAATAATTAGATCAATTAAGCCAGTGAATAATCAGATGAAGAGGGCTGAATCTAGATTTCTTTCAGTGTGTGAATTAAATGGAACAACCTGCAATTTGTGCTTAATCAAGTGTAACCACCCATTACCTCACCATTTTCGTTGCTATGTGCATTAAACATTCAATGATCTTCAGCTATGAACTTTATCATGGTATTTCGTTGCCCAATGTATCAGCCAGTGTTGCTTGGAACAACAATTTCCATGAAGTGGAACTCATTGTGGATAAGTACATTTGGCTCAGGGATCACCGAGTCAGCACTTGGTATCACACTTTAACCATGATCTGAGCAGAGGTTTTGGTCATCCTGTTCACAAACACTTTTGTGAGAAAATGATCTTGAGGGAAATGAAAATGAACAGTGCTTAACACAACCTGTTTACTAAGGTTTACAAAATGTTAAGCTAACCAGTAAATGATGCAAAATGTGAAAAAAACTCTCTGCTCACTGATCGCAAAATTGTTGTCCCCTTCTTTTTCATTCCTCAGAAAAGATCACCATTGTTACATTTGTCTTTAGCCCTATCAAAAATAAGTCGGATCATGAAAATGCCCAATATGGTTTCCTGTCCATACACAGCGCTCATAAAGTGACCAGTGACCTCATACTCATATAACACGACGTAATACCCTCACCATGTTCATCCTTCTTGACCTCGGTTCTGCCTTTTAGACCCTGAACCAGTCTAAACTCATCACACAATTCAGGTCCACTCATCATCCATCAGCGGCATGGTCCTCTCTTTGGGCTGCATTTATCAAAGAGTGGATAGAATAAGAAAGCCTATAAAAAAATCCCTCTTTTGTTGTAGAAATCTCATATTTGAGGCTTATCAGCATTTTTTTTTTTTTTCGGTAGGGAGTTACCAAAAATATGCATTTGTTTGTTTCAATGCATTTCAATGGAGTTCAGCTAGACACTATGCAGGTATTTGTTATTTACGGTTAAATGGGACAGGCTGACGTCTCTGTTTAGTTTTAAGTTGTAGTATTACCATTCACAACAACTAGTTGACAGACATCTCTTTGTTCAACTTGTATCAGGTCTTCCTCCACTTGTATCAAGACTTCGATTAAAATGGCCAACCCTGGTATGGCCATTCTATCTGTAGTTTCACTTTCCACCACAAGGTTTTAAATACAGTATATAGATGGCCAAAACTGTGTGTACATTTACTCACATTGGAAGGAAAATATCCAAACTGATAATATGGGATTTCTCCTGTGCCTGGTAATGTTCGTATGCGTGTTTTCCATGCACTGCCATTCATATGCATCGTTGATTATTTAAGACCCAAGTTCGGTACTTCTCTAACAGATCTTAATGAACTTCCATGAAAGACTACAGATGTGCAGCAGCTCCTGTTTGCAACTCCTGTTTGGTCCCCACGCACATACCAGACATATCGCCAATCCATTCCATCCACACACCATCAATTATTTTCTCTTTATTGCTTAACCTCGATTAGGATCATGTGTGGAGCCAGAGGCAGCTGACTGGGCGAGAGGCAAGGTCCACTCTGCTCTGTTTACCAGCCAATCATATAGACAAAGAAACATTCACAATAATATTTTCACATAACTTTTAGAGTCTGTTATTAACCAAACAAGGACCTTTTGGAATGAAGGAGAAGGCCGGATTAGTTAAAGAAAATACTGTACATGAAAATTTCCCACAGGAAGGCTGAAGCTAGGTTTTCTACTAGGAACCTTGTAAAGGTGAGAAAGATATACTAGCCAAAGGTTCAGCGTGCTGCTGCTACCCATAAAATCTCTATTAAAAACTGGATGTGACTCAACCTTCTAAAACTCATCTGAACTAAGGTGGATGAATTCTCACACATGCTGTTGGAAAGTCCTTCCACTATGGCACTGTGCCATTTTTATCTTACTATTATTCTCCCTTTCCTCAAAGTAAAATCGAATTCTGTTTCTAAGCTTCTCGGCTGCAGTAAAGAAAAAAAAAAAAAAAAAAAAAATCTGGTCAAACTGTCAGTATGTTTAAATTTGATCTGGAAAACTTTTGTTAAGTTACGTTTTCTTGTTTTTTCTTCCATAATTGTAGGTCAGGTACTGTCCAAGTTATGCAGACCAAGATCACCAGCTGCACAGAAAACAAGCTGGTCCTCATTCAGCTTTGCCCTGAAAAGTGACAGGTACTTGAGTCGCTGGTATTATCCCGTCTTGACTATGGTTCAGCGGATTTTCAAATGTCTTTCAAATGCAGATATTCATAAACTTCAGATAGTCCAGAATAAAGCAGCTCGTCGTGTTCCTTGAGCATTATGACTAATGGAGGATAGAATACTGCTTGTGTTCTTTTAAAATATGTATCATCGCAAGAAGTCTCACATTTTATACTCTAAAATTCTCTTAGTCTGTGATAGACATGACCATTCCACTAGACATCAAACAAAAAATGACATAATTACTCCTTGTTTTAGAACTTGTGCAATGCAGAAAACACTGTTGTATAGGGCAGCAACTCACTGGAACAAGTTACCCTGTACTCTTAAAGCTAAAAATATTCAGTGTTTTAAAATTAGTCTCAAGGTTGAGCTAATGAAAAGTTTTTCAAGTTTTTCAATTGTATTGTTAATTGCGTATTGTTTATTGTTTACTCTTCATTGCCGATCAACATTGTCTTTTATTTTTTGATTGATCATTTTATGGTTTAACCTCATATATGTGTTTTTAGGTTTAAGTAATGAAACCCAGGAAGACTAGTTGCTGCCTCTGTATCAACTAATGGAGATCCATACAAACAAATAAACAGGCTGCCTCAGCTCCAGGTAGCGTCTATTGACTGTCAGCCCAGATGACTCTCAGACAGGTGGAGGGATCACGTTTAAAATGTCAATAATCAATGTGTCCTGCAGTTCACATTTTGTCTCAAAGCAAGCTGTGCACTTTATCCGTGGACAAGTTGTCTTAGTTTGGTTGGGTCAAGCCAGTTGTTCCTGGCTAGGGTTCGGTTGGCGTGTCAGTCTCGAGGAGCGGTCTTGTATTTCTTCGTAGTCACTTTATTTACAGCTCAGAATACAATATTAATATGTGTTGTTCCAAAAAAGATTGTTCCCCATTACACTTGTCTGTTCTAAATCATCCCCTTTTATATTACTTACTGATTTCTAGTCCTTCATTCACCATTGCTTTTTGCACTGTCTGGTGTAGCAAATAATTGTGTCATTAGTCACATTTTGATGACATTAGTTTGGATCAGAATGACTTGAGCAACCAGAATATAGTTGCATTGGAAATATATCAAATGTGCGTCCGTGAAAGACACTTGAGTCGCTTAGGAGTATTGTTAAAGCATTTCAACACGACGCAAGCTCAGCTCATGCTGAAACACATGCTTGCTGTACGTACGTGTAGCAACTGATGATTCCCCAACACCCACATAACCAACCATACAAGTTGGAGAGAAAGCTGTTTTGATTCAGGGGCTTAAACTCACTGCTGCATGTGCTTAAACTTGCCAGTAGTTTTATGTCAAAACATTTGTGTGCCGATGATCCAATTGCAACCAGGAGAGGCAGCTGTTTATTGTTCTGATTGTCCCAACATTTTCTACTATTTGACTTTTAGTGCCTTTATTGAGAATTATTGTCTCATTTGTTCTGCTTGCCACCGACATAGAGGAGAACAAAAGCAAACTCAGATATTACACTTTGCAGTGAGGGGAGTATTCTTTCAAATCATTGCACTGTGATTTTGCTAGCGAGGCTCATCGTTATTTATAAATCTCCATTGATTTCCTCGAAGATTATAACTGGAGTACAAAAAAATGATTCTGTGGTCTGTTCAGAGCAAATTAAAAAGACATCTATGTCTTGCATTGATCCACTAAATAGCTTCTGAGGTCAGGTGCACATGCAGATTATGCTGTCATCCTGTGCTGTTGTTAAGTCTAAAAACACCGTTTAGGACAATCCATTCAAAACACTAAGTGCACTAATTAAAACGGTACACTAAACAAATTGCAACTATAAAAACTAATTTCTTTGTAAAGGAATACAATATTCCCAGTGGTCAACCCTCAGTCAGTGTGCTGACACACACAGCAAAGTACAAATACAAATTCCGATGAATTTCCACTCTAAAAACAGATTAGTTAAATAAAAAATAAGAAACAGACCTTTTAAGTTGGTTAACCTTTTTTGGATTTCACTGACTAATAGGCTGGTCAGAATTTGACTGATCTATTTGGTTATTGTCACGTTCTGCCTGAGTTACGTTCTGCTATGGATTTTGTTGTAGAGATTTTGGGTTGTTTCTTTAGCCATTTTGTTTGTATAGTTTCTTCCCCGCGTCTCCTCACCTCTCTGTCCATTAGTTTTATCTTGTCCACCTGTCGCCTGTGCGTTCCTGCCCTTGCGTGTCACCAA
Organism: Hippichthys cyanospilos; assembly: GCF_059441005.1. Taxonomy (NCBI): domain Eukaryota; kingdom Metazoa; phylum Chordata; class Actinopteri; order Syngnathiformes; family Syngnathidae; genus Hippichthys; species Hippichthys cyanospilos. Next base: position 11,034,700 of record NC_142374.1, read on the forward strand.
ATCAGCTTCCCCTGCCTCTTGTCTCTCCCAGCTGTTTCGCGTTGTCTTGTAGTAGCCTCGTGTATTTAAGTTGCAGCCTTTTCAATGTTAGTCGTTGGATTATTGTACCTCTCGTCTATTCGTGTTTCCGGTGCCTCTGTACTCACCCTCCATTCTTCCCCGTCGTCCCAATTAGGTATCGTGAGTTATATTCCGTTCCTCATTTATTTTGCTACTTTGTCAAGTTTTTGTTTACTGCTTTTCCTGCCTTTTTTTTTTTTTTTTATTAAAAGAGCATTTTTGTTTGAGCAAAACCTCTCCGTCCTCCTGCGTTTTTTAGTCCCTTTCCCTCCACTGCATCACGTCGCCATGCCGAGACGTGACAGTTCTGGGACTACCAATTCTATCAGCGAGACAAAACATCCAATGAAGCACTATACTTTCGTTCGTATAATAACTGCATGTAACATTATTATACATAGTAGAGGTGTGCCAAAAATGGATTCACAAACGAATCGGAATTCTCATTCACTACGATTGAGAACTGATTCAAAACATCCCAAAGCCGATATTATAAATGAAAAAAAGTTTGTCAGACGAATCTGCTTGCTATCGGCTTCCGTAGAAGTGCTATGTCATGACATTGCCAAGCAGCCTGTTGGGGAAAGTCAAGCTTTCGCGGCAGGGCGCACAAAACAGCAACTTACAGTGTGATAGAAAATGTTGCAAACAGCAGAGCCAAGACACAAGCATACCATCCCAAATGTGTTTTTTTTTTTTTTAACCAAGACAGTTGTGCCAAGCTTTAAAAAAGATTAGAAGAAAATTTGCCCGCGCTTTAATCAAAACACCCATTTGTTGCGTCATTAGATTTTACAAAAGCAATACAATTCATAGCTCACTTCAAAGGGTAGCAGTTGTCCATATATATATATATATATATATATATATATATATATATATATATATATATATATATATATATATATATATATATATATACTATTTTTTTTTTCTATTTGTGAAACACAAATATCCTCAGAATAGGAAGACATGGGACACACGTGCTTAGCTGAAAGGCAAGGTTAAAACTTACATAGTTGTTCTTGCAGTTCGTCTTTCCACCTAACAAGAGGGCGATTAGCTATTGCTTCTCGATTCGCTTGTTCGCTAGCCAAAAGTTGCGTGACATTCACATGCTTTTTTTGATATTTGTCAAAGGATGGCTGAAAATTTGTGATCCTCTAACAAATGCACCTGTTTTCTCTGCTAGCTGAGGACATGAGCGGTAAATCATGCACCATATTTAAGTGTGTGTCAAGCCACAGCAACTTTTGGAAACTTTTTCACAGCGAAAAAAGATATTTTTATGATATTGATATTTTAATTACACGCAAAACTCTTTATAAAATTATCTAAAATACAAGTAGGTCAAAGCCAAGATGAAATCCCTAGTTTTGAGAAAAATGCCTTTAAAGAGTTGGCACATTCACCTTTTAAATATCCATAGCAACCAGTACTGTAGGAAAAAATATTGACCTGAAACTTAAAGCAAGTGTTGAATGACCACTGGAATGTCAATTTTAATCGCAGGAAGGATAACATCTCACATTTAAACATTTTAATATCTGAAGAAGTTTGACATCTCAACAGATAAAATTGGGTAAAAACAGTGATATGTCCTCAATTCAAAACCAACTTTTCCATTTTTCATTTTCCAAATTAATTTCCTGAGGCATCATGTGCCGGTTTGCCTGTTCTACTCTCTCTACTGTGTGTGTGTGTTTTTTTGTTTTTTGTTTTTTACTAAATTATCATAATGGGAAATTTAAGATTTTATTGTCAATTAAAAGATGATTTGCCTCTTGATGTGGCCAAGCTGTGACAAGAAAGTTTTCTCATGGGTATTATATCTGAAATGCATGTGACCACATAAAGACATTCTGATGGTTCAACACAGGAGTGTTTTTTTTCGACCGACATTATACACAAATAAGACATCAACACTAATAAATATTTATGAGTCACTCCAAATATGCACTGCTTGCATTAAGGCAAGGGCACTGGCTTTGCGATGACCAAAGCAATCATATTTTCATCTTCATGTTTCATATGGAATAGCCATGTTGCAATCTGATTTGTCAATGACATCGGCCTTCATGATGTGTCATCTACGTTACGAGAATGTCTACATTAAGGAGCAATTAAAATGTTAATTGCGGGTGTTCGTGAGAGCAGTGTATTGACGCTGTTTTGCATTTTAATGTCAGTAAAACGCTAGATTTTGGCCCCGTTTTTCACACTGTGGGAATAGGCTCCATCACCTGCGAGTCTTGTGAGGATTAGCGGTCAAGATGAAGGATGGATGCATGGATGGCATTGTACAATGTCATGAAGGAGTGGAGGCAACCACACGGTAAAAGGTGCAGCCTCTGCAAACAAGGCATTTTACTTACAGATTAGAAATATCGGTATCATAAAATTTATATTCAACAAGAAATCAAATCGCCAATGTGTCAAATGCAATTCATATGCATATATTTAATTGTGGAAAGTGGAAAAATACCATGAACTAGGCCTTTTAAAGGCTGAAGAAGAAATAGAGCTGCAGTTTTTTTCCATGTTTACCTTAGCTCAGCTGAAGAGCTAAATTGAAAGCAGCTCAGAAGTCTGTAAGCATAAAATTCAAGGCTCCGGCATGATTGGATATGTTGCATGGCTGTCCCCAAATGGTCTTATTCACCTTTGCATTGAGCGCTGCACTCAGTCACTGATATCGATGCACCAGTTCCTTGTCTCGAATAGTTACGATTGTTTTAGTAAAGACAAAGATCAGCACCTCGTGGATGAAATGTGCTGAACTTGCACTTAAATGAGATGTTCAATCCCACGAGATAATACACTATTCTCTCAAATGGCAGGCTGATGGCACAAGACTACCTCCACAAAATGCACACTCATTTTTCCTCAGTGGCCTCTGTTCTATTTGCTTTTATTGTACACTCTGCGCCAGTTATTCACATTGGCTAGATTGGCACAAACAGTTACACACGCAGCACAATGCATCAGAGAGTACAATTTTGGAACCTGTTTTGTTCATTAATCACTGTTCTGAAATCACTAAATCAAATTAGATGTGGGATTTGTCTTTGTATAAACAATTCTTTAGCCCCAGGAACACTGAATGAGTGGAAGAAGTATCATAGATACGGGTGTCGGATTAATTGGAATCAGTTAATTACGGTCATAGTTGAAGCCTTTTATTTTTAAATTGCATCAATCAATGTTTACATCTCTAACTTTCTGTTTTCTGTATGCTGATTAGATCTGTTTTTATGCATCAAGCCTCTTGTGGTTGAGTTTTTGGGGATGAAAACAAAGGAGAATCTGAAGTGGACACTGCTTGGCTTTCATTGTGTTATGCATAACCTGATAGGCTCTGTTGTGGATAGGAGAGGAAGTTCAGGAGCAGAAGAAAGGCGAAAAAATAGATGAGCATGTGAGAGTTGACCGTCCGATGAATGGTAAAATTACCTCTAAAGAATGCACTGGCGGCACCTTTAATAAAGAAAACTTTGATCAAGGTAGAGTGATATGCATTGAAAGACGCTTGCTTACCACAGAAGCAGCTCCATTTTAGCCTACCACATCAATATAGAGCACCCAGCTGTGACTGTGGCCACAGTTATTAATAGCAACAAAGACGCTACTGTAGCCAGCCATAGCAAAACTCTTTGCCAACCTAAAATCGAGAGCATCTTGTAGCAGTCTGTGATGGATAGGATGGACAGTTTTATTTTAATGTTATTTTCTAATTATTTGGCAATTGACAAAAGAAAACTACACCATTCCTTGTGATGATTGAAATTAAATTAAATTGATTGCTGCCAGAATTTGGGACTACTCTCAAATACAACAGAATGAAAATTTACAACCGTATCTCTTAAAGTCTGTTAAAGAACATACAATATGATTGAAGCTACATCTAGGTTGTTGCATTATTTGTCAATCTTTTGATCTGCATCAATAACAAAATGTATCTAAAGTTTAAAATAAAAGAAAAAAACACTGGTAGAGAGTTTTTCTCTGAAGTTTTGAAGTGAGATTAAAGAGATGTAATTTGGTCAATTAATGACGAAAGTTTAATAATCCCTCTTTCTTTTTCTTTAATGTTTTGATAGCATTTAGCACTAATCATCATGAGAGGAGCCGAGAGAGGGAGAGAAAAGAAAGAGAAAGAGAGAGATCTGCTAAACAAGAATTTGTGATTTTGTATGTTTGCATCGACTCCTGTATATGTTTAGCCAGAACCTCTTTTCCTAAAGAGGAAAAGAAAATCTTTCAGGGTGCAAATCCCTGAAAAGTCGTTATTTCACTTGTGACTTGAGGGGAGGATTTGCTGTTCCTGTCATGGTTAGAATTGACTGCTATGAATACTCATTGAGTCAGGCATCCTCAGAAGCAGGTGGCATGAACCGAAGCTGATCGTACGCTCAAGGGCTATGCGTCGCCGCAGCCAGCTAAAAAACATAAAGTCATGACCTGTGAGAAAATGGAAAGTATATACAGTATTTTAACTCCACAAAATTTAAATTAGGTTCTACTTCTTCAAAATCCGGTCATTTATTCACTCGGGTCCCGTTATGGGGCAGAAATGTGATGATTATCGTCACGTTTCCACTTTGCCATAGTTGCCACCCTCCTGTGATGTGGTAACAAAAATCCTGATAGTTGAAACACTCTTGGTGGACTTTATCTCTAAAGAAGATATTTATCGAGCTGTAGTCTCAGAAGATTTGCTGATGGTTTGTGTGACGTGTAATTTTTAAATTGGGATCTTTACCTTAAAAAAGAAAGAATGTACTGATTTCCAATCATGCTCGTGTCCTCTATGTACGCTTTTATTTTCTTGAATAGGATGAAAGCCTTAAACACGAATCATTCAGAGGATATGTATTTATGAGCAAAAGACGTACACATTCAGAGAGAAATTCACAGAGAACTTGAAACATGCCAAGCGCTATCCTTTTGCGGTAACTTCATAGGACATTTTTCAATTATCAATATAAATACATCTCTCTCTGCAGTGGCTCCAAACTAAAAAAACAGCACATTTTCCTTCACAACCACCTGCCCCCACCCTTCACGATCCATTCACCAAACAGCAGGCACATAGAACATTCTTCAAGAAGTATTTTACAGTGTTTCATTTAATTTATTGATTAAACATTGTACTAACCACAATGGTGGTAAAATAGTTAATTAATCTATTCATTCATCTTCTCTTCAGTTCATCCTGCTGAAGTATATACAGGGAGTTGGGATTCTATTCCAAGCTGAATACAGGTAAAAGGTCAGGCAACCTGGCCTAGACAGATCACCTGGCAGTCACAGTCTGGCTGATTCATAGACATGACTGACTTATCCTCAGGGAGAAATGTTATATTATCGTGTAGATTACATTTTGGAGTTCATACTGTATAATGGGAGGTAAAGCTATAATTATATTTTGCTCCTTTGTAATAATCGTATTCATCTTCCAACATTCTTTGAGGCCAGACATAGTTATTTTGCATTTTGTACATTGCCAGTCAAAAGTCTGAAAACACCTATTTAAAATGCTTTCAAACGCGGTCAAGAAATGTAAGCTATTGACTCTTGATGATGCCCTGTTGTGAACTCAAGGTCAGTCGAGGTCATAAGCATCATCCACATCCTCAGGCTGAGAAAATGCCAAGATGTGAAAACCTCTTATTTAGATAAAAAGTTACAATTTTGAAGAATTTACATTTTAGAACATTCAACATGTGCAACAGAAATCACAGATGCGTAACATCGCGCTCTTCTCTATGCACGTTTGCGTACCTTACCTAATATTCAGCCATGACAACAACTGAGACTGAGTTGAAAATGTTGTTTCCTGAAAATTGCGCCAAGATGTGCTGTGGCTTGAAGCACACTTAAATGTGGTGCAAGATTTACCACTCATGTCCTAAACTAGCAGACAAAACTGGTGCATTTAATACAGGGTTGACATTTTTCAGTAATGGTTAATTTGACAAGTAAGAATACAGCATGTGACTTTAGTCAACTTATAGCTAACAAACAAGCTAATCGAGAAGCAATAGCTAAGCGCCCTCTTGCTCAGTGGCGAGACAAACTACAGGAACAACGCAGGCTGTGTAATCGTTTTTGTCTTGCATTTCATAAAGCTAAGCATGCGCGTCCCATTTCTTCCTATTCTGAGGAGAGTTGCTAATTTACTGAATCTACTTGGACTGGCTGTCGGTGCTACGTATCATTCTCTTGAGGGTGTTGATGAGATAGTTTACATTGTCACTACAGTGACGGAGAATTTACCTCTGAATTCCTCAGACTATTCAAACCGGGTCCGGATTGAAGTGCGCAAACCATAACCAATGGACTTATGAAACCTTTTGAGGACGCAGGCCGGCTGTGTGCACATGGTGCTGCTAATGTGGGTGCGACACTGAGGAAGACAGTTTATGTTTAAGAAGGGTGCGTACCAATTAATATGTCCTGGTACTCATGTTAGTAACCCGCAAAAAAAATGATGTGCCTCCCTTACTATACATTATATTTGCAGCATGATTGTGATGGTAATCAGCAGTGGATTAGTTTCTGTAGGTCCCCACCGAATGCCCAGATCACGCATTAATACACAACCAACAGACTGCGGTTGAAGAGACAATGAACAAAACATTTTTTTTCATCAATTATATTTTGAAAATAAGATGCATCAGTCTGTGCCTCTGATCACTTTAAACACGGGTTTTGTGATATGGTGTAAAAAAGTGGGCCCACAAGCTAATAACAGACAATAAAAGTCATGAGGAGACAAAAAAGAAAAGAAAATCCCTGCATGTAAAAGACAATATCAGAAGTAAGGCCAAAAATATTATTGATACATTGCACATTATGCGGCGACATTCTCACAAAATGAAGTAAAGAAGCCTTTAAACCAACAAAACAGTACCATGCTTTCATTCTCAAAGTCCTGTCTTCGGAAAGTAAGATTTTCTGCAATGAGGCAACCAAAACAAACATTGCACAGTAGACTAGCCGTTCTTTGACTTGACTCCAAAACGTTCCAGCTGGATGAAGACAAACAACGGAGGGCTTCCGCAACATTTACATACAGCGAGTTGTATTTTGAATCATTTGTTTTTAATTGTGGCTATGCCAGCACATCAAAAGATTGCTTCATGTAAAGCTGGCCCCTGGCACAAAAGATGTTAGAGGCCACTGCTTAGTGCTCTGTACACCGCAATTATTTTCCGCGTGCTAAAAGCGAAGTCATGCATCGCAGCGCGAGACCATATTAAATAACAAGATATTCAAAGCTCTATGAACTCACAGTCACATCCATTCATCCATCCATCCATCCATCCATCCATTTTCTATTCTGCTTTTTCTCAGACAATTCAGTTTTCAACTAAACTAAAATTGTGTTTTTAGAATATAGGACAAAACAGGCATATACACAGAAATAAAATGCAAGAATGGGCCAAACCTGTAAAAGTTCACGCAAAAAAGCTGTTCCAAAAGCTAAATTCAGAAAACCGAGACAAACGTACCAACCATTTGTATCGTGTGCAGCCATAAACAATTTCCTCTTCCACTATCCTAGTTACATTGAACTGATAATGACCATGTCCGACCTAATGATGTCAAGGTATTGATCTCTTGCTGTGTCAATAAAACCTCTACCCTGTTAGACCGGGCAGTTTGTCTGTGACTTGGCAGGCAAGACAAGCAGACATAAAAAGAGTTTTTGATTAAATGGATGTGGTTTCGAAAAGTCTGTCTTTTCATGCCAATCTGGATATTTGGCAAAGTGGAGAGTGGACCACAAGATTATGGCCAATGGTTAATGAGCAATTTGGAAATGGCTTGGCTGCCAGGAGAGATGGCCCTGCTGTCACTTTAATGAGTACACCCAGCGAGTGCACAGTGCTTGCACACAGGTCAAGTCTTCTCATCTCAAACAGATGTAAAAACTCAATGTGATGATGTAACATTAGGACATTTAATTGAGCGGACTGATCTTTTTTTTGTCATAAAGAGTAGCAGTACTAGTCAGAAGTAAAATGCTTTCACCAAAAATAACCATTTGACGTAGTAATAATGTATAGATACAGTAACGAGCGAATTGCTTCATTGAAGAATCGAAACCAACCCTCATGAACTTTTTAACCTCATTTTTATAGGTCTTCTGATGAAACATCAACTTACAAATACAGTAGTTGAATGGCACTTTCAACTCGTGCATCGGCATCACTTTTACTGGCGCTGAGCAACTTCAGGGAACCTTGCTACACACAAAAAAAAAATACAAATGTAATGACCTCGCACGTAGCAAGTGTTGCAAAAATTCCGCACATCTTCTTTCACGTCAAGAGTAGGACGTGATGGTCACGCTGAATTTGGTTTTGATGGCGCGCTACAGGTATCAGGTTTCAATCCCATTTTAAGAGCCTTTAGATGGCAATGTTTCCAACAAGTTTGCATGCTGAAATCCTCTACTTTTGTCAGACCCTAATATACTGTACTAGCTGTCAATTGAAACCCATTTTGAAAAATCTGATCCCTCCACACTCACTTTGAATGGTTCTCTTACTTTTAGCAGCCTCTCATCGGCACCCGTGTGAGAATGATTGACAAAAATTGGAAAATATTGGGTTTGAAATGGCCAAAAATGATATTTTGACTGCCAAGTCCATACTTCGAGTGATGCAGATGATCAGAGCTCAGGCTTTCCTCATGAGAAATGTTGTCTTCTATTCCTCAAACCATAACCACTTTTTTTCCATATTCTTTTAGGCATTCGTATCTAATTGAATACAAGTCTCTGACAAACTGTTGAAAAACAATTAAAAATAATATTTAGACGAAAGCTCTGAGACACACCGGTCCTTTATTTAATTCATCAGCTGGAGTGCACAAAGCAAGCTCCATAAAGATGAAATGGACGACAGAAACAGTTGGTAATAACAAGCCAGATTGCAACCCAGTTTTCTAAGCAAACATTTTCCTGCATTGACTTTTACAGAAAGTTTTGAGTGAACTCTTAAATGCCACACAGACCTCGCAGCGGAAGTAAGAAGTGATTGCTGCATCTTTCCCTTGAATCTGAACAATAGCATAGAAAACGAATGAAACCAAATACTCCAACTTGCCCATGCTTTATGACGAGCCCGATTACTGACCCAGTAAGAGACTTCCAAGTATGTCTTGTGTAACCTTTGATGAAAATTAGTCAATTTTCATCCTCCAGTGATTTCCATGACTATGGAAGTCATCTTAATTTGGCCTGTTTTCACAGGGTTTTCCATCAAGTTGTGTGAGCTGCTGTTGTACATTTGCTTGCTTGATTGCTCTCTGGATCGTTTATGTAGAACCAGTGGAATTCCAATTTGGAGTGATCAAGTACCAAAATCGTACGTCACCAAAAACAAGAAGGCTCATATCTCCTTTTTTATAAATGTCGAGCTGGTCTTCCGATCGAGGTCACATCTCGTGAGCTGTCTTGCTCATTCGAGCATACAGTGCAGCCAGAAAGAAGGACTGTAGTGCTGTGTGACCCAATGCATGAGCTGACACCAGAGAGCAACGTAGTCACTTCGCTATTGCAAATGGGTTTTTGAGAGGGAGTGCTTTCTCGGTAGGAGTGGTGAATTTTAATCCCAAATTTGCCCTTCATCTGGCCAGTGGTGTCATAGGATGTCATATTCACTAAAACGGCAGCAAGCGTACCTTTCAACCTTCAAATGTGAGAGAATTGAAATGCATTCAACACAACACGGCATAAACAGAGCTAAATTACTCCGCAGCATCATGTTCAAATATTCATTATATCTATTTTCTTCAAGTAACTACTGCTTGGGCTTAAGGCATAAAAAAAGGGATTGCATACTGGCAACAGTAGTCACCTTTGATTCATCACTTGCAAGTGATTTTTCCCCAAAGCCAGAAGAGAGGGTCAAAAGCTCCAAAGATTATCCAGCTAATGACATTTTATCTAACAACACAAACTTAAGAGTGGGGCCTAAAAGACATGCTACAAAGAAATAGAAAAAGGCAATTACAATTTCTTGGTTCCACTCTTTCCCTGATGGGGAAGGTGATAATAATGACAACCCCCGTTTTCCTGATGAGTAAGTGATAATAATGTCAATCACTTTAGTAAATTGAGACAGAGTAATCAAAACTGACAATTGGAGCCAACAACCAAATCAGCAGTGACAAGGCAACCAACTGAGACAGCCTCAGTGATGGCCTATTGGAGAAGTGCAATCAGGCACAATAATGGTGAGATCGTACGTAAACACCACTAAAGACTCAAAATGTGACCATGTAAGTTTTAGCCATAAAGCAAACATTAGCCTATTGCTAACAACGCTGTCCAATAGAAATCAAAACTAGACATGATGTGGGTGAAGCCAGTCTGTGTGGAGTTCTGAATTCATTTGTGAAAACAATAAACTGGTGGGGCAATTTCTAAAACACCATAGCTATATATGCTAAAAACGGGCTCAATTTACATAAATGAAGGCCCAATTTATTGATACATACCCTAATAATGCCTTTAAAATTATCTTGCATATCAAAGTGTCTGTCGTGAACATGGTGATCTTGAATAACCTATTTTAGGACACCATAATTCACTTGAAATTGCTTAATATTAAATGACTACATTGCATGTCATACTCTAAGAGGAGCTTTAAAGCAAAAAAAAAAAAAAAAAAAGTCCACACCACTGTTTTTATTAGGGCCGACATGATTGCACAGCAGTTCTCTAATGGAACTATTCTTCCCCTTAACACCATAAACACACTATGTACCCTTCTATAAACATTGATGACGAATAATGTAATTTTAATTGAACAACGTGGTTGAAGTGCTCCCTTTATATTTCTCCACAGTGAAGTTTATTTACTCTGGTTGTAGTTTGCAGAGGTGTACATGCAGTCCTCTGGGCGGCACTTCATTTAAATCTACAATGTGAGACAGTAGGGATTGATGATGATTTAAAAACACTTTCATTCAAACAGACAGTTTGACCATGTGTACTAAGTACCCTCAACGCCTGTCTATCTATTGTGCTCCAGCACAAGTTTGACAAAATGAACACTTATTCTGTTGCACATCAAATGCTTCGTACCGCCAGAGCGTAAGCCTAAAAGATTTGCTAATAATGTTTAGCCCATGTGTTAGGGATCAGTCTTAATTAACTCGGGCGGAGCATGACTTTTTTTCAGAGTCTAATCACTCAGATAGGGATTATACATTCAGCAGAACACAAATTAGATGCTAACATTCCCTGAGCATTTCAGAGTGAGTCAGACAAAAGCTCATCAAGCAGAGGAGACCAGCGTTTCCTTTCTTTGCCCTTTCAAGTATTTTATTTTGTAATTTTAGAAAACCTACTTTTCTTTACTTTCAAATGTATGAAATGTTTTAAAGTCTTCTGTAAATGTGTTTAAATGTTGGCAACGTACATTCTTTGAGTGAGTTCGGTAAGCTACTTTTATTTTCTCTCTTTTGCTTCTGAAAGTCATTAGCTGTTGTTTTTGCAAATGTTTATAAGTATTGTGTTTTTGCCAGCTTGAAGCACACTGAGTTGTGTCACTGTTGTGCAGAAAACACATCTTTTCACAAATAGCTTCTTTTCGCTTCATTTTGTCCAAAATGGCTTATTATCACGCACGACAAAATTTCAAACAGTGATTACTAATGAAATGAATAAGGTAGAATAAGATTTTTTCAAAGTAAAGAAAAGAATCCAATCTTTCATACCACCACCCATGTTCATAAAGACCTAGCACACAAGCGAAAAATGAGTGAAAATCCTCAAAATCGTTTGGCACTCTTTTACTGAAATAAATGTGAAGTTTCTTGATGCTGTATAACTACAGTTGCGCATATAAGTTTAACTAACAAAGTGCCCACCTCTGTTCGTAATAAAGCCTAGCATTTTTATTTATTTACATACACACATACATACCTGTTTACTTAGAAGCAAAAGCAAGAAGTAAAAGCAATTCCACAACACAGCTGCACTTCCAGTAGCTACAAAAGAATTATTTTATTGCTGTGTCAGAAATTAAAGGAGATGTTTTCAAAAACACATTTTCAACTGGAATTAAAACTAATAGCAGGATTGTTTAGGACGATGAACTTTATGAATCCAGACTCTGTTTTGTAAGAAGGGCTCACATGAAATCTTCATCTTCAATCTTCAATTTCAAGCAACGTGAGTCACGCTTTCAGTTTTGCCAGCTTGTCTCCATCATAGTTCCGTTACCGACTTACCCTCACAGAGCAAAAGAGGAAAGTAAAGCCAATATTTGAAATCATAAAACATCGGCTTCCCAAATTCATCTCCTTTCAAATAGCCATTTGCATGCAACCACAATACAACTGCACATTTATACGCTCGAAAATGCACACTATCGCCCCACAGATGGAGAAATGCCCCTTAGGGCCATTTTAGTCAATGATTACCATGGGGAAAGTCATCCATCATGAAACGTGCTGTAACAAAGGCCAAAAACCTTCGTGGAATATATTCATGTGTGCATGCTGAAGCTTGTGTGCGATGCTGCACAATTCTGCACAGTTCCCCACTCACAGGGCACATACAGTGCAGACATACAACCCTTCATTTGAAGTCAAAGTACCTGAAGGATAACCCACTATGCGGAGACAAAGCTGTACAACACATTAATATCCTTCCTGGTCAAACGTAGTTGGACAAAGTGGCCGGACAAGTGGACAAGTCTCTTGGATGGTGCAATGCCAATGCGCTAACCATTTTGGACCAGCCGTTCTGGATTTGGCATCTGTTATACTAGCGTTCCACAACAGGCTTGATTCAATCACAGATGCTCCACTGACTCGTCTTTCTCACTTCCTTGTACTCGTGCAGGAACAATTTTGTAGTAGACATAGCTAAAGTGTGATTAGTGATTGTTTTCGTTATCGTAATCTGATGCCATTTCGGCTTCAAAGATGACGTTAGCAGACTCGTTTGGATTACTTTTTCATTGCACTGGACCTCTTCCTTCCCAATGTTCCTCCAGTGAAAGAGGAGACGAGAAGGGGGAGGGTCTCGGGACCCGGCCCATTGACCGAGCATTGGGGCGTGATCTCAAGTCCTCTCAGACCAATCGTAATCCACGCTGAAAAGTTGTAAACAAGCCTGACACGCTGGTTTAACTCTCGACGTTTGCGTGTAAAACCAAAACAAATTAAAAATAAATAAATAAAGACCAACAACGCGAAGTGTGGGTGACCGGAAAAAAACACAAGGGAGGTGAGTAAACTGCGTCTTTCAAATGTCTTATGAACTTAAAAATGATTGACGTTTTTGTGCGCGTGCTTACCGTGCAAATATGTGTGTAAGTTCGTGTGTTCGAATACCTCGTCCCGGAAACCTGCTGCAAACAGCTGACTCGAAGGCTTACATTAGAAAATAGACGAATAGCTTGTTGTGAGACAACTTTGGCATCGGATGCTCCTCGCAAAACTGCGTCTCGGAAATTATTAAATTCTTTGCACTCGTTCAATTTGATACTTGTACTACGAGTGAAGCTAGATCAAGCATCCATACCGCGTCATTGAGGGCCCGGATCCACTTATGTTTTTTAAACGTTCCCTTCTGCAACACACCCGATTAAAATGTTCTGGATCGTTATCAGGCTTCTGCAAAGCTCGCTGATGAGCTGATCATGTGAATCAGGAGTGGTGGGGTGGCATCTAAATCATTCATGATAAGGGACCGGAGACCGGAATTGGAATACCTTGCACTCGATAATGAGTGGTTAATTTTTATAGTCACTAGTTCTACTGTTTTCAACTAGTTAACTTTTTTTTCCCCTCACCACTAATATGTAACTGAAAGCATATTTAATTTACTCAATTTCATTTCATCAAAAGGTTGCACAAAATGAAATAATTAGTCCCCAGATACATTTTATAAGTAGCTGAGGAGTCTGCATTTTTAATTAGCGTATTCAGATGATTTTATTTTGTGCAACAACTTGACTTTAATTGAGTAAATTCAGCACATTTTTTCTTCAACGTAGTATGCCATAGAGGAGAAAGGCCAAAGATCTTTATATAATCCATGAAATTGAAAAGGGATGTCAAATCAAAACATATTTTAATGTTTTATTTTATTCTAGGATTATTTTCAGTATGAATTAAGCACCAAAATCCACACGTTTCTATCCAAATCAGGACTCATTTTGCCTCTTGCTGTTGACTGAAAATCACAACTAATCAAATCTCAGCTTGCAGCTCACATGACCAAAAAGAGAAAACAACTATTATTGGAACAAACATTTTGTAATTCAGTTCCCTGTTGAGTTGGATTGCACCCATCTTTCTAGTACTGTGGTAATTTGTTTTAGTAGTGAGACCAAAGATCATTCTAGGGGAACATGGAACTCAAACTTGATATAAAGAATAATGAATCACATCACAAGGAAGCTTTCCTTTGTGATGTATTAAAATGTTGATCATGCTTTCAGTTGGAGATGGTACGCTCATAGTGGGGGAAAGTTGGGGAGGACAACCATGGTACTTATTTACATTTTTATGATACCATGTTAATATTTTCATTGGATTTGTTATACATTTTATGCTGTTGCACCCAAAAAATAATTCTTGGCAACATCAGTGTTATGCAAAACTTTGTCTGGTGTGATGCCACAGCTGAGCTGATCTATTGTGCATGTACTCTGCTGTTCTTACTTTGAGCAAACTGCTGCAGTTTACACACGTTTTCACTGAGCGGATGTGGGCAAACAAGCTGCCGAACATCAACGTGCATGTAGTGAGATCCTTTGGCAGGTCCATCCCAGTGAGGTGGAGCTGAGGAAGGAAGGGGGAGGGAAAAGCTTCCTCTCAGCTTTGAGTTTTGGCAGAAATTCAGACGCTTATGACAATTGATTCTGCTTTCAAGTATACTGGCTGATTTTACAAGAACTTCGAAGAAGTGATGTGTCATTGGTTCGGCTTTCTCACCCTGTGTCCGGTTACTGTCTTATCATCTGTTTATATGAAACGTTAAGCACAAACTTGTAATGGTCACAGTCACAGAATACTGTATGTCCCGGCCAACTTTGGGCAGGCGGTAAGCGTTAGTTCAAGGGCTAGACACCTCCAGGGGAAATATAGTTTTTGTTTTGATGTTGTTTACAAATATGACACATGTATTTTTGACGTTTTCCAAAGCTATGAAAATGTGTAGAATAAATATATAATTTCAACAATTCTTTTAAAAAAGATTTGGGTCATAGCTTTCAACACACGTTTCTTTCTTGACAGGCAAGCAAATGGTGCAAAAAGCATTAAATCACCGTAAGTTACGTGCATTGCTAGATAAAAATGACAGCGGTGAGGTTATAAATCACTTTGTTGCTTATTTAATACACATGAAAACATTCCTGAAGAGCAAAGCCCTAATGAACAGGTACTGAAAAATATCGAGTGGCTAGGGAAAAAAAAAAAAGACTCCAGTAGTGGGGGAAAACTGCACTGCAAATGCTGGAAGCTGTTTTATGTTTTGTGAAGCCCTTCACGATTACACACTCAACGGTGATTTTACAAGGTGCCATTGTTGATATACAAACTGTATTTGGGAGCAGATTTAGCAAGTTCTGAATGGGAAATTGAAGAGAAACAAAACACTTAATTTTGAAGGACCACATGGCATTGTGGTGGGTATGATTACCAATAGTTTATTTTTGTCTTAAACTTGTCCGCTTAATTTTCATAAATGAAGACTATAAGTTTAGCATATGATTTTCGTTTAAGTTTAGCATATGATTTTCATTAAGGCCAAGTTGCAGAGAGAACTGTTCAATAGTGTTTTATCAGAGGTTAAAATATTTTTATGTTTCAGTAGGATGACAGAGGTTTGAGGTTTTGTTTTTTGGGGGGATAACGGGGAGTGAGTGAGGGAATGACACAATTACATTACAACACCTTGTCACCATGTTGATAGACCAAAGTGAAAGTTCTAAAAGTCAAGGTCCACAGTTTGTACTATTCTCAGTATCTTCCATTTTGCAGTAAAACATACTTCCTACATTTATTATCTTATAGAACAACAGTACTGAATGCATTTTCTTATTTGAAGGGGTCTGTTTAACGTCACTTCAAAATAGAGAAAAGGTATGCAGTCATAGTGTCTTGAATGATTTTTAATAGAATAACTGGAAATATCTTTAAGGTGATTTTTCCTTATTTTATAAAATGGCGAATAATGTGATACATTCTTTTTTTTTTTTTTTCTTGTCTCGCCTAGCTCCAGAAACAATAAAATGTAAAAGCACAACATCACTTGTATGTCATATAAAACAAGAAAGATTCCCTGAACTTAGATGGAAGTTTATTTTCAGTCTGAGTTGCCCCCGCAGATGAACAACAACAAGTGCACTGACGTCACTGTTTCCTGCCAGAGCCGGTTGCTGTGTCTTGATTGGTGGCTGGAGTTACATGCACAATGCAGCTGTGCTGCAAATGTGCCGCTTTTAATATGAGTAAGTCATTTACGTCAGTGGTTCTCAACCTTTTTTTCAGTGATGTGTACCCCCTGTGAAATATGTTTTCAGCCAAGTACTCCTTAACCAGTGGAAATAATTTTTGGATTAAAAAAAAAATAAATAAATAAATTTTAGACCCTTGTCTATGTGTATTGGTCCAAAAAAAATCAACCTGAAGTGTTTTCTTTTGGATCATGGCATAACAAAAAGAAATAGCATTACCATATTTTCCGCACGATAAGGCGCACCTAAAAGCCTTAATTTTTTTTAAAAGCTGATGGTGCGCTTTATAATCTGGTGCGCTTTATATGTGGATCAATATTGAGATTGGGATTCGTAGATGGGCAATGAACTGATAAAGTAACCTGTTTCTTTTGTGTGTTTACAGTTGAACATGTTTGGTCATATTGACATTGAGTTATTATGCTATTGAGAGTTTAGAGTTATTATTTGAGTTATTGTTATTACTTTA
The DNA here is from genome assembly GCF_059441005.1 of Hippichthys cyanospilos. NCBI lineage: Eukaryota > Metazoa > Chordata > Actinopteri > Syngnathiformes > Syngnathidae > Hippichthys > Hippichthys cyanospilos. The sequence continues at coordinate 11,051,728 of NC_142374.1, forward strand.
TTACTATATTGTGATTGAACATTTTTTAAAATATGTCATTAATTGAGGGTGTGCCTTATAATCCGCTGCGCCTTATAGTGCGGAAACTGCGGTAATTATTAATAAATTATTGGTAAATATTTCATTATTAATAAATATTGTTCCACAAAAAAATCAATATCAAGTGTCAGACCTGTTCCCAAAAAGAAATAATTAAAAAAAAAAAGTCTCAACCATTTGGTAGAGCACATTTTGAGTCCCTGTATCTCATTGAAAAATATGTCGAATTTAATTCAACCTGAATGAGCCAACTCTACCGCTCGGATTACGCGTGTAATGCTAAAAAAAATCCACTAGAAATCAATGTTTCTTTAAACAATATGCCTTTACATTTCCCCTTCTGACCCGACGTCATCAACTACAAAATCACTCCTGGCGTAAGGCCTCTGTTTAGCGCAAATTTCGAAGATAAGCATATTTTTTTTTACATATTATGGTAGCAAAGGTTTTAGAGAACAGATTTATGTAACTTGTTGCAACAAAAAAAAAGTGTTATGGGTCAAATAATATTTTAAAAACTTGCTCTTCCAAACGGTTGATTTGACATTTCATAATAACAGTACCAAATCTAAGCTAATGCAATGAAAATTGAGAATTTGCTATTAAATAAAAAATAATTCTCATCATTTATTGCTGGTAAATTGATATAAATGGTTATACTGACATAATAGCATTATAGCTGTACATAATTAATAATTTTCCTTTCTGTTTGGAAAATAAAAGATGGATACTAAAACATTTTATGGTGCAAGGCCACGCACGCTTCTGGCCCTTGTACCAGAAAATCCTCAAGATTCTGATGCTGATCTGAGTGATTATGATGACCAAATTGACGATCCGGATTATCAGACAATACAAGCAGAAGACAGTGGGGACACTTCTTTTGAATGTATGGATGAGGAGGAGGTTCCCTCAACAAGTTTATCCTCTAAACTGCCACGCCATAAGAAGAGGAGAAAAAGTAAAAACTGCCCTAAAAACTGTTTCCTTGGAGGATCCAGAGGACACCCCTGACACTAGTCCACCCTCAGGCCCAAAACAAAGCACTAAGAGAATCTGGAAGCATGAAGACATTGAGGCAACCCAAGTGCCTGATGCAAGATTTGAACCCCCTGAAGCTGTGAAGACACCCTTCCAGTATTTCAAGACACTCTTCACTGATGAGATGATTGAACATATTGTTATATCTGTAGGAGCCAAACTGGTGACAATAAAACCATAGCACTGCCACGGCTTTCAGTCATCTTCTGTGACAACTATTTCACCAGTTTCGAGTTGATCCAGAACCTGCACGCAAAACTGGGTCTCAAGTGCATCGGCACAGTCCGGCCAAACCGTATCCGTGGAGCTCCTTTGATGACAGACAAAGACCTGATGAAGAAAGGACGTGGAGCTTTTGACTACAGATCTGCTGAAGGGTTGATCGCAGTGAAATGGTTTGACAACAAATGTGTCAACCTTCTGAGCAATGCCTGTGGGATCATGCCTCTCTCAGAGGTGAAACGGTAGAGCAAAGAGGCCCACAGAAAGATTGACGTCCCATGCCCATCACTGATTCTTGAATATAACATATGGGAGGCATTGATCTTTCTGACATGCTGGTACACTTGTACAAGACCCCAGCCAAGTCAAGGCGATGGTACTTTCCCCTGTTTGGATACATCCTTGATCTCTGCATCTCAAATGCCTGGCTGGTCTACAAGAGGGATTGTGGCCTATTGAAAGATAAAACAATGCCCCTGAAAAGATTCCGACTGGCAATTGCCCACAGTCTGAACAAAGTCAACAAGCCAGCATCCAAAGTTGGCCGACCGCCATCCTCCTCTCCACCCCACATGTCATCGCAGAAGAAACGCTACACCCCAAGACCCTCACAACCGCAACTGGATGTGCGTTTTGATAACTGCGGACATTTGCCACTTCACTCTGACAAGCGGGGACGGTGCAACCTCTGTCCAAAGGGAGCGTCAAGATGGAAATGCCAGAAATGCAATGTTTTCCTGTGTTTGAATGCAAACCAACAGTGCTTCGTAGCATACCATGAAAAATAAAGTGGTAAACTCCCAAAAAAGACAGTTGAGCGTTTGCTCCACCACACAGATGGCCAATTAGGATTTGTTTCTGCTAAAGAATGCCTTTTTTTTTTTACTTTTCAAAATGTTTTTGATATTTTCAAATGTATTTTGACTTTTACCATGAACAGTCATCTCAACTGTTTGGTAGAGACCTATAATTAATAAATTGTGTGGTATGTTAAACAATTTTTGGGGGGATATTGTTGTTATTGCCCCAAGGAAATAAAAAATGCAAAGAAATATTTTTTCTATTGTTTTTTTCTTGGTGCTGACTTTAAAGGGTTAAACAAAGCGTTCTGTTTTGGGGTTACAGTAGAGATCTCTTCACAATCTCAATCTCAATAATCTCAATAATTAATAAATGTTTGTCCACAAAAAAATAATCAACATAATGTGTCTGACCTGTTCTCAAACATAAATAATTATGAACAAGTGATTGCCCCCAAAAAATATATTAAACATAAAGCATCATTAACTTTGCCATGTAACTAAAAGTGGCCAATGACAAGTTGGGTCCATCCATTCCTGCTTTTTAGAATAATGAATTTAAACAATTGTTGTTTGAACAACTGAACATAAAATGTGTTTTAGGAACTTATATTTCCTTGAAACAATGAATTAATTGAATAATTATTTTTAAAGGATTTTTGCATGTTTGTTTCATTTAAAATCTTAAGTACCCCCTGAAGTTCCTTCAAGTACTCCTAGGGGTACTAGTTACCCCCATTTGAGAACCACTGTTCTATATCTTGTGGAATTTGGTTCTTGTGTCAGAATCATGTTTCAAGATGCTGTTTAGGAGTGAAAAGAGACATATGGTTGTTAACGTGTTGCATTTCAGACATGTTTATGCTTAACATTGTCAAACTAATTGTGACCATATTTTTAATTGATGTCATTACCATAGCATTCCTACATTCCTGCCCTGTTTTTACACTTTCAAAATTGTCAACTTCATGAATCGTGTGTAGCAGGTTAGCTTTGGTTGAGAATGAAAAAAAAAAGATTAATCTTCTTGAGAATTTCATCATGTGGAAGTTTCTTAAATCATATATAGTGTTAATTTAATACATGATGTAGCCTTGCATCAAGCATTAAATTAACTCAGTACGAGATGGGGTTCCAAAATAGAAAGGGTCATTCATGTAACTGAATACCAGTAAGTAAAGGTTGCAGTAAGTAAAATGGACTGAGGAGGGCAGCAGTACACCACAAGTTGCTTCTCCTCCAGTGGTCTGCAACCTTCGACTCCACAGCTGCTAGTGGCTCTTCAGTCGTTCTGGTGCGCCCCTTTTGACGTTGGAGAATAATGAGTTCTTAATTTGAATTTGAATGTAATTTTAAAGATTATAATGCCATTTGAACATTGAAGTAAAATTGTTTCAGATGTCATTACTAGTCAAACATCTCTTCAAATGTATTTGTTGTAGTTTTTTTCCCCTTCTACATCGTAAATGAATACTAATGTTGTCTACCCCCTTAAAAATATTACAGTTTAGATTCTTCAAGTAGGCAACTCTTTCCCAAAAAGAAACTTTCCACGTCTTGATATTCTCTGTCAGTTTGATGATGTGAGTGAGGCTTTTTGACCTGAAAAGACTTTCAGTTCAGAGCTGCACTTTTTCAAGCACATTTTCAAGAGTTAATAACTCAAATGTCTTGCCCTCTTAATTTGTTAGAGATTGTATACCTTTAAAGGTGTTTCCAAACGTTTGACCGGCACTGTAAATATTTTAATTGTATATTATTTTTGGACATCTATAGTTCATATTAAATGGTATACATCTTAATCCAGTCGGACAACTGACTACAATTCATGAGAAAAAAAAATTGAAATTAAAATTTAGTCAGCACGTTTTGGGTGGATCGGTTGAATTGGTCTTTTATTGCATGAATAAAATAATTTACTTTGACATTTTATTATTTTCCTTTGCAGTTTTCGTCTCACTTTAGGTATCAACATGTTTTTGTTGCTCCTTTTTCTTTTCTCTGGGAGACATTCAAAATGGCCCCTTGAGTATTAAAGGGTGCAAACCCCTGGGCTTGAATGTTTTACCCAAGAATAAAAATAATCAAAAGGACCACTACCATCTTCAGATGTAGCTGTTTATTCACAACCAGTCTACTGGATTAAAGAAGCGTGATTTGAATGAAGCCTGTAGCAGCATACTTGTGACGTCATGGCCCAATTTCTCAAATATGTAGAGTAGTGTATGTAAAGCTTCATTTTTATTAAATGATGTGATTTTTTTTCTCTCACCCTCATTGTTTTGCTCTTAAGTGCTTCAGAGACTTAGGGTTTAGCAAAATAGCCTGAAAGTCTAGTTATGGTGTTAATTACACCTTTGGGTATTAACAGTAATGGTGAGTGTAAAACTATAAAAATCAAAATGGGCGCATCTCTGATTGCACTATATAATTGTGAAAAGGTAACATTTCCTCTTTAAAACGGCCAAAAAATTATGTTTATTCTCAAGTTCACAGGTTCTTTTCATTCATTTTCTCTGCTTTTTTTTAATCATGAAATCTACAATATAAATGAAAAAAAAACTGTCCCTGAGAAAATCCAAACCAATCAAGCTAATCAGGATGTTGAGACTAATTGTTTTCTCAATGTCAACATTTTGTGCTCTGCAGTGCAAAATTGTACAAATAACGTGATATAAAATTTACTTTTGATGTTTAGCTCATGGCTCATGTCATGTACGCTGTTTATACCTGTGCTAAATTGCTAATATAGCAATAGTGGTCTCATTTAATGTCTAGATATGTACATAATCATGATATGAATTTTCTGTTCAAAGCTGCTGCCGTCTCAAGCTGGTTTAGCAAACAATGCTACCTGTGCAGGCAACGAAGTGATGTAGACATGATGCCTTTTGTCTTAGCCACTTTGAAGCTGGTGAGAGTGACCTGTTCAAACTAACATGCCGCTGATTGGTGAGCTCGAGGGATACGAGCATTTAAATAAACAGGGTAAGGGTCTCTCATGGTCAGTTTATTGGATACTCGTAATTGTTCTTGGGTGTGATTTTTTGAATGGTTGTTTGTTCTTGTGTGCCCTGCAATTAGCTGCAGGTGTACTGCCTCAAGACAGTTGAGATAGGCTCCAGCACGCCCGAAACCCTTCTGAGATTAAGATCTTAAGATAATGGTTGGATGGGGAGGGGGTCTCTCACTTTAGAAAAATCGGTTCAGTCCACGGCATTTTGCGTGCTTTTTCTATTGGTTTAGCAAATCATTTCATGTTAATTGGTTGGAAAATTATTCCTAATTGCATTTCTGTCATCGTTTTAAACAGCAAAATAAAGTTAGATTGATTAAATGATTGATTTTCTTTCTCTCCTACTGCACTAGGTCAAGAAAATTTAATTTGAATGTACATCCCAAGTGCACTGGAGAAAATCGTACGGAGCAAATTGCTTCTCCAAGGCCAAGCTTAATGAGGGTTTAAACATTCCTTTAGTGAGGTTCAGGCAACAAGCTGACACAGGATTCTAGTTTTCATTTTCTCGTCTTGCATTTGGAAACTTTATATTACTTTACATTAAATGCTCCTTGCAAAAACTCCTGTTTGCTTTTTAATTAGAAAACATGCACTGCATGATAATATAATAGGGCCATTTGAGTTGTAATGATTTCCATAGTTGACATTTGTGAATCTGATTCCTTCTCACTGGCGCATTTAACTACCTATGATTTACTAGTTGAGGGGTGTTGTCCACAAATAGATGGAATGAACAATCAATTAACGTCCACCGTATTGCTACAACCTGTTTCATTTGCCTTGTTTGGAACTAATTGTTCATTTTAATGGAAACAGATGGGACCACTGTTTTACCGTGTACATGGTGACCTCGTTAAAAGATTGAAATTCACTGCAGAACAACTCTCCAATGTACAAGTTCCCTTAAAAACTCTCCTTTTGTACTGAGGAATGCGGCACCATTGTGTCCGTGTTTTGAACTTCTCTTTTATGGCTGTTTTGAATATAATGTCTCTTTTTGTTGGTTGTACGGTACAGAGTTTCTGCTCAAAGTCTACACTCGGTTTTTGCTGCTTCATCCATTGCTTCTTTATTATGGTGGCTTATATTAACAAGTGCTTCGTGGCATTCATTTCTTGAGTAGTACGCAGCAGCAAGTTTGTGTTCGGAATTGGTTGGCCATCCCCACATTTTACTTTAACCTTCATAACCAGTGGCCAATCACAATCTCTCTCTCTAGCTCAGTTTAATACAGTGAATGAATACAAATCATCATTGCCAACGTCCCAAGTGTTATGGTTTTTGCTCTTAGGAGGTCATCACATTTTATAATGCTAATATGCGGAATAAAATCAGTCCCCTGATGAAATTGTATTACCTTATATTCGCAGACCCTTAAAAAAAAGTGAAGACTTATTTTGTGTTAATGCAGGAATGGTTTCTTCATGTAATCCACTGGAAGATATTACACGTTTAAAACACTAGTGTCCGTGAAGCCATGCTTTTCTTCTTTTAATAGCATTTGCATAAGTACTTTAGAAACAATAATAATACATATTTGGTAGTTGTTGTTTTGTTTTGTTTTGTTTTGTGGGAATTTTCAGCATGCGGAGTGCAGTTTACATGTGCTTTGAATTTTTTTTTTAAATCTTTTTCTTGACTTTTTGCCTTGTACAGTATTTAACTCTTCCAACCACGTTTTAGTTATGAAACTGCACTGAGCTAAAACAGATTTGTTATTGGATAGGTTCAAACACTGTTTTAATGATATTTATGAGTCATCAGATGCAAAGCATGCATTCAACATTAGGGAAATGTGTTCTTGGTCTCATTTCATCACTCAAAAGCTGCAATATGTGCATGTGTTTTCCCAAAAGCGGAGGCAAGTCATACTGGTTCCACAAGGTAATGTTAGTCATAAAGTACATAAAAGTATACAAGTAAATGTTAAAATGTCCACGATTTCCAATTCATTACATATAATGTGCTACCAATCAAAGTGACAAACTAAATGCTGTCAGATAAAAAGTAAATCAAGCATTCACTGGTTTGTTGTAGTTGTTTCTGTTTTTCATTCAAAAATGTACAATTTACAAATTTACAAAGTGACAATATGTAAGATTTTGACTATTTCAGTAAAAATGATTATATGAAATGATTATAAATTTAAAAAAAAACAAAAGAAGACGCTTTATTTTTAATATTTTTCTGTGGACTGATATTTATTTAAAATTACTCCTTTTTGAAAACAGGACGGACACTTAATGTTGATTATTTTTTGTAGGCAAATATTTATTAAATTATATCTTAAATCTTAAAATGACACATTATGTTGATTTTTTTTGAGGACCAATTCAAATGAAATTTGAAGGGTTCTAAAGTTTCATAAATCAAATACTGATGTCATGTTTTAAGTCTTTTATTCATTTACCTAAAAATGTGTTGCACTGGTTAAGGTATACTTGGCTGAAAACATTTCACAGGGGGTACAACACTGAAAAAAGATTGAGAACCAGTTTAGTAATTTTTTTACCTCTAGCGGCAAGTAAATGTCCTGCACCAAAACGATTTGGTGGAACAGCTACTTTTAATGAATAAGCATGAATATTGACGATCATTAATTAAATGGTAAGCATATTCCAACCTGATATAGTTCATTAATTTGTATTAATCCCTTCATTTTAATTTAAACACTAAACATTTTAGACAGGATGCATACCTTTACTGAAATTAGTTGTTCTCTGGCTGGTTGTACTCTAATAACACATTAGACTGGCAAAACAAATTCATTACTTTTTTCTGTTGTTCTTAGTTTTTCTCTGACATTTGAAACATACGTATCGTCTATCATTGTTATACGATTTTAAACAACAAGGTTTAAAAAGTGTTGCATATAGTATGGAACTAAAAAAACAAACAAAAAACAAACAAACAATGTCTTTACATGCAAGTCTTTACAGACACAACAAAGCTGTAACATTTCGATAATACCCTGAAAGCCTTCCATACCTATCAGTCCCTACATACAACTACCGTTTTTGTTTTCTACCACAAGATGGCACTAATAGATCTGTTGAGGAATATGAAAGCTTCAATTGGCTTTACATGGTGACGCTTAAATGAAGGACTTGATGAATGAATTTGAGGAGCGATTGAAATTGTCTTCTAAGGTTTTTCACAAAACCATACAGCAAATTAAATATTTATTGTATTCCAGTTATTATTAATATTATTTTGTAAATCACAAGTCCTTTATGTTTGTAAGTCATGTATTTTGCTGTAGAAAAAAACATCAAGTTGTTTTTGTTTGTTTGTTTTTGCTTGTATAAAGACTGGATTTGCCGGCTGGTCTCAGGCCTTCCTCTCGCTTAAAATAAGCCCAATTTATACTTTTTTTTGTACGGTGATAGAAAATGATGTTGTTATTTTAATGATTTTGCAATTCTTAATATAGGAAAAACTTCGTACAAGGTAGCATTTTGGAGTCCACACCCACCATGTTTGTATATGTCAAAGTTGAGGAACACAAGAATCATTTCTACATATGATGTATTTCATTTTTCTACAGCCAGTCACAAAGTCAAACAACTCGGCAAATACAATAAAGGTTGTAATTTTACACGTAAAACATGCCATTATAAATGGAGTAATCAGTGAATTTAGTTAGCACTGAGCAGTCATTCTTTGAGTAAGTAAGTGGTTGGTTAGCTGAGACTTGACCAACTTAGAGCTCTGACCTACTTCTCTTTGAAGTCAAACTACATGGCCTCTGTGACCCTAAAGTCTGACCCCCAACATGAAAGTTTACACTAGGAGAAAACCAATCCACAATGTTTTCAGGGAGGATGGATGTGGATTAGATGGGAATGCGTGCTTTTACTTTAGTGTTTCTAGGAGCGACAACACGGGAGAGAGGGAAAGCAGCACCGATAATTAAGAAAGGAAAAATGGTGCAGATTAAAGACAAGAGTCCTTTTCATTGAGGTCAAATACCATTGGAAGGATGCACTGTAGTATTATGAACAACCAAAGATTTCTCTGCGTGAAAGCTCTCGGTGAAATGAACTCAAACTCAGCCCTATTATTACCTGGTGTTACTCCTTCATTTTGAGCTTTGAGTATACTCACTTGTGTTGTCGTCAAGACCGCCCCACTTCAATTAAATGCTTACTCAAACAAGAATCTATCTATTTTCTACTTTCCTCTATCTCTTATAATGAGCAATTATCCTACTTTATTACTAATTGATTCTCGATCAGTTATAATTGTGTGCTAATGTAATCATTTGCTTCAGGTATTTATGTACTAAAGTAATCACTAATTTGGGGCAATTGTTTAAAAATAATGAATTACTAGAGATAATTAAACACCAAAGTAAATGATTATTTTAGTAATTTGGTGCTAATTAAGTACTAGATTACTTCATTACTTAATTCCTACAGTAATTACTTAAGTACTAAAGTGTATTTTACTTTAGTTTTTCATTACCTAATGTAATTAATTACTTTACAACTTAATTGCTTCAACTAATTGATTGCTTCAGTTCTTAGCTCCTTTAGTACCAGACATATTTTGACCGTCCTTTAACCAAACACTTTAAATCAGAATAAAAATAATATATATTATGAATATTACATAAATATGTAAGTAAATACATACCTGGGATTTAAAACATGAAAATATATGTGCTTCCCTATATAGTTAATAGTGTGCTGCTGTACAGTGTATTGTATTGTAGAGCATCATCGTCACATGTATAACATGAACCCACACAGTGAATTTCCTACTCTGTTCACATGTGAATATATTAGAACTGCACAATTATTTGAATTTAATTGTGATCACGATATTGGCTGCCACGATAAATTGAGGTGATCCTCTGCGGTATTAACATTTAAAAAGCAGACTGTCAAATCAAGCATTTTCAGTCATCCTACATCCAGGGGGCAAATGCAAGGGCAAGACTTTATTAAAGGGACACTGTGTAAGATTTAGTCAATTGTTCACTAAAAAGGAATAAAATAAATTACTACATTTCAAAAACTTGCAAATAAATGTGTTCTTAATGACCAACAGTATTTAAAAGAAAATTGTTATCTTTAAATGACATTACATGGTAGGGTGGCACTTCACTGGAGGCTGCCATGTTTATTATAACTACGGGCAATGGTTTATGCAGCGCCTCCTGCTGTCCATGATGAAAAACTGTGAAATATTACGCAATGGCCCTTTAAGCTAAAGAAATAGCAAGTGAGCAAATCCTGCAGCAGCAGCGTTAGCAGTAGCCTCAATTGAAAGTCTACCGGATGAGCATTGTGACGCGATATCTTGCTTTCGGTCCGAACGCAGCAAGAGAGTGGGATGCGATGACAACACTGAAATTGGCTTCGTGGGTGCGCTTTCAGCTTTCAATTCCACCTTAGAAGCCTTTAGATGAAAATCTTTCGCACTTGTTTACATGCTAAAATCCTCTACTTTTCTCACCCCCTAATATACCGTGCTAGCTGTCAATTGAGACCCATTTTGAAAAATCTGAAAAAATTGGAATAAATTGTCTTTGAAATGACCAAAAATTACATTTTGATTGCTAAGTCCATACTTATTTTGAGTGATTCTGGTACTTTTGTACTGTTTTTTTTTTTTCTTGCAAAAAAAAAAAAAAAAAAAAACTTGAAGGGCCTTGTAGGTGTTGTTACAGGCCTGTTGTTGTAGTATGTGCTTGGTTCTAAGTAGGCTTCATTTTTTTCATTGGTTTCCACTCAGCAAGTAAGTTAGCTATTTTGCCCTGTTAGCCAAATTTTTCCCATAACTATCATTTACTTTTTTATTTTAGTTTATTATTATTGTTTTTATTTTTATTATTGTTTTTACCTTCCAAGCCTGTCAAACCTGTCAATTTATGAAACAACTATGAAATAAACTGAAAATATGTGAATCAATGGCTGTGCTCAACAAGTGTTTTAAAAACATTTGATTACAAATATTAAATGATTGTATATATGAATGATCTGCAATGTGTTTATATTTTCCACTAAAATAATTGATCAATTAAACAAAGGAAGACAGAAGAAGATGCTATGGAAGTATTGATTTTGATTTTGAGTTTGAACTGCTATTTAACTCTGCAGTATTCTGTTGGGGTTGTGTTGAAAATATCCATCCATGCATCTATTTTCTATAAATTTGTTGTGACTAAACATCAATCAATCAATCATCAGGCATGTTCAGTCCATTGAAGGGAGGATGCTGCTGTTGGCAGGCAATTAAACACAATTAAATAAATAAAAATATAATTGTAAAACACCCATATGTGTGTCTACACACATACACACACAGTACAGTATAACAGTATATGCGAGGAACCCAGTATTGTTGAATGCACTCGTCATTCACGAAAATGCCATCATCGAAATTCATTCTAATTAGCACAGAGCATCTGCCTCTGTGGAATTGCTAGTGGAGCAACAACCTGCTCTCTCGCCTGCTATGTTTGCCCAAACAGGCACTCAGACTCACTCAACTCATCAATTTACCTCCAAGCCCCTAGGTGGCTTGTATCTTGTTGAATTCGACATTGTAGCCCAGACTCAACCCCATGACCATACTTAACCTTATTCGGTTGAATTTTTCTGTGTTGGTATCGGTGTACTTCTTCCTTTTAATTATCTCAATTTGCTTGTTTTTTCACTTCTGTGTGGGTGTAAATGCTAACCTTTGGTCAGACCTTTCACCTCTCAATATTACAGAAATTGATCTCTTTCCTGAGGGTAATTGGCCTTTCCTCCTACGCCTTGTCATGTCAAGATTAATGACTTCATTTGTGCAGTCGTATGGCACTAAGTTGCCTAATTGCAGCAAATCATTTTCCCAAACTGCATGTCTCCACATCACCACAAACCAACATGAGGCATCCAAAACTCAGTCTGAGAGTAAACGCCGTTGTGAACTCCACAACTGCCGTCTCGGTTGTTTAATTTGATGACCGCCACTGTGCCAAATTGAAATGATTAAGATGCTGTTTGTTGTCATATATAGTATACCTGTAAACTGCATGCCTTAATCACTTTTGAGCTTGACCTTGACCTTGAAAAATTGCTGGATTCTAAATCATTTGGCTTCATTGAATGTCTCAAACAAGACAGTGATGTAATTATTAGGCCAATTAAACTACGCAATAGCTTTAACACTATGTAGCAGTCAGTTGCATTAAAAGCTCAGAAAAGGACAATTGTCAATAGAGTTTGGTAGTCATTATCAATAGTGCTTCATTTTATACTTACCTATTTTATTAAATTATTGCCAATGCTTCTAAAGCATTAAAGCAAGCTTTTGAAAATCAACCACAATTTTTATTGAAGTTTCACCTAACTGAATGCTGCCAGCTGGCCATTTAAGTTGAACACTGTCCACAATGAAAGGTCATTGCAGGAGTTCAAAAAAAGTACCACAGACTGTTGTAAAGAGGCCAAAACTTGATCAAATGTGTGATATGGAAATTGACATTCGCAGCTGTGCGACTTTGGACAAGACTGTTTTCAATGAGGACAGGATGGTTGAATTACTTCCATTTGTTTTTGTGCATCTTGACTTTCCAGAATAGACTGTTTTGTGACATAATGGCACAGCGCGACTCCGACGTAGTGCAGAAGCCGACATGACAATTTCTTTATCTATTTAGAGTGTGTGAATTTTTTAAATTGATTTAAATTGTAGTACCGTATTTTCCGCACTATAAGCGCACCGGACTACAAGGCACACCTTCAATGAACGGCCTATTAAAAAAACAAAAAACTATATACCTTAATACCTAAACCTATATGAGGAACACCGTTAAATAAGGCGCATGGAATAAAAGTTACATGGAATCAAAGCTACAGTGGTGGCTGGGGCTGCATTTGCATTCTGTTATGTATCCCCTAGATGGGGCTGTGGTCAAGGCAATGTCAACTCAATGATCAGATAAGACACACAAACTTTATTAATAGAATCTAAGCATTCTCAGAGCTCTGTTCACTCCAAAAATGAGTAAACAACAGCTTGTTTTTCTTCCAGAAGCAATGTCAGTGAAGTGCTATTTTCACGACACGAATTTAAGGCCTTTAGGTGCGCATGGAATCAAGGCTACAGAAGCAGCATTTGCATACTGTTATGTATCCACCAAATGGAGCCGTACTCAAGGGAATGTCAACTCAATATCAGAGAAGTCAGAAGTTTATGCAGTCAGCACATGATATGATCAATATATAAGGCGCAGTGGATAAGGCGCACCATCGGCCTTTAAAAAAGGGTGCGCCTTATAGTGCGGAAAATATGGTAAATGAGGATCGCAAATCTCATGTGAATTGGCACATATGGAATATATATATATATATATATATATATATATATATATATATATATATATATATATATATATATATATATATATATATATACATATATATATATATATATATATATATATATATGGGAGATCTGAGAGGAAGAAACGATGATGAAGCAATACTATGTGGGAAGCAAATTAGGGGCCCATGACCCGCTGGGTGGGATATCCTGATCAGATTCAGAATTCCCCTGAGCAGCACCCAGTACAGACGAACAACTATGGCCTTTGTTGGGAACGCTGTTGATCTCACACACAGTTAATATAGACTTTTCCCACTGACTCTGCCAACAGTCTGAAGTCATTTAATGAAGTGGCTGCTGAGTTTAGAAGGAGGCAGTGTGCTTGCTGCTTGCTTTGACAGAATGGAAAGTGTCTGTGTTATGCAGTTTACAGTGAGTGACAAGATGCGCATGCTCCAATACTTACGCCTCTGTCCAAACATAATGGCACGTGCAGTAGGATAGTCGCGGCGCGTTCCAAGGTGTTATTAAGAGTGACTATGTTTATTGAATGCAACATGTAGCACATTTGTTGTTGAATAATTTCTCCTGCATAGTGTTAAACAATGGGAGAGGGAATCTTTGACTGTGTCGCGAGTCGAATTTTGGGGGGCTCCGATTTGATTAAGGATCGATTTTCGATTCAAAATGATTTTCGATTCAATTTATACAACTCGATTAAATTAAAAGTGAATCCTGCCTCAATCTATAGATGTGCAAATAATTACTATACTGATTCAGACTGCAGGTAGACAAAGTGTCTCTTTTTGAGGGAACATGCCCTTCACCACAAAAATAGCATGTGGACAACTGCTATACTATTTGTAGCAACCTATCAGTTGATTAAAAAAAAAGGTAGTTCACAGGAAATTGTTGTACCAAAATCGTATATGAAAACTGTGAACCAAATGAAAAATACAGATATTTTTCTGTACATTTTTGACAAATAGGTTATGAGGAAAAACGTTTTCCAATGAGCAACTAAATTGAGCGCATAGCATGAACCGTGTTTATCTCTGAGCATATTGGGAGTATTATCAGTCACAATTTTAAGATATTATCTAGTTCATAAAGTATTTTAATTCATTCGCATGTATGTGAGTAATGCGCTTGTGAATGAATTTAGAGTTTATTTAGATTGTTTTGTATTTTGTCTTGTTTTGTGAACATGCTAAAGTTTTTGGTTGTGTTAATTATGAACCATTTTCTTTCGATTTTGCTTCGTTGTTTTGTATGAATATTTGTTCCTGGTGTTAGTGCATTTAAATAACATGCGCTCGATGGATATCCAAAAGTTCATTCGAACAATGATAGTCACCTGTGAGGGAAAGAGGAAAAATAAAGACATGACTGAATGCTATTTCCTGTCATTTTTATTCTATTAGTAGGAAGACAGCAAAAATATGTATCACGGCTTCAACTTTATTCGTGAGCTGCGTTGTGAAACGTCGCACTCCCTTTTGAGGCCGGTATAATTTTCCGGTATAATGCATAATATCGATTTGGGGACATTATATTATATTGATTTAAATCATAGAGAATGTGAATCCTGATTCTGATGAAAACCGATTTTTGGCACACCCCCATTAAAAAACCTTAACATGCTATTTTTGTTCACAAACTGGTTCAATTTCTTGGGTTTGGTTCCTCCGGTCAAATGTCAACGCCATTACCTGAATGGCGGTGCAATTCACATTTTATGAAGTAGTTTTTGCAAACAAAGTCGGGCTTTCTTGTTCTCAGTTAAGATCAAATATGAAAACTGCATATAATAGATACCAGCCCGTATTATTAACTAAGTGCAGTTCAGTAGTCCCCTTTGTTTTTATGGGTACACTCTGTTCTGGATCTTCCTTGAGAGTCGTTTTAAAAGCACGACATGACATCTCAATCGTCACAAATAGGTGTTTTGTATTCATTTTCGTTTCCTGGGAAGTTTTTATTACATCTGCCGGGATGGTGTGAAACGAATGCAAAACACTCAACGTATCATTTCGTCTTAGGCCCATAGACCCAAATGACACCTGTCACAATCATATCACTGGCATCAGGCGGATCCACACATCTCCAAAATCACAGAAAATGGAACGTTTATTCAAACACTAGCATTGCATCGTGAAAGTTAGTGATTTTCAACACTTTAGATTCGTCAGTAATTTATGGTAATACCATCCACATATGTGGACGGAAAAATAGCTTAATTTATTAAAAAAAGACAACAAAAAAACAAATGAATGAAATCGACCAAAATATGGCCATTAAACATCGGTTCTATCCACAAATATTTAGATGGTAGTTCAGTGGTGAGACTGTCATGTCTCTAGTCAATGTTTATCTTTATTAACTGATAACTCATACTTGTTAACTAACTGAAGGGAGTTTGTACATATCATATTGAAAAGAAAAATATTGTTTAGAATAACATTATTGTTATAACACTTTAAGGTGCAAAACAGTCAGAACATTTTTTGTCGTACATCAAGAGCAATATTTTCTTTAGTGCGCCATTGTCAAGCATTTTTTTTTTCAATGAGCAGTCTGGCAGGGAGTTTGAGATTGAGAATGTTTGTCATCAAGCCTTTTTCATTTTTTTCCCCTTTTAAGAGATAATTGAAACTGTCATTAACTTTAGTGAACACTTGCGTCAGTGCAACAATACGATTGTCTAGATGAGTTTTCCAGCTCGGTAGACAACTGGCTGTATGGGGGAAGGGTCGCAAAATGTGTCAGACACTTAACGTCCTCCAATATATTAGGTGGGAATTATTGATGAAGAACATTGCAATGTTATTCGGCTGTCTTCGTCGAGTTTGTAATTGCACAATTGTGATATTATGCTAGGAGGCACAGGTTGGCAACATGAAATCTGTGAAGGTATTAAACATTTATTACTATGATAGTATGATCTCAATTCATTGTGTGGGTGTGCTGGGGGGGTGATGTGAAAGAAGAAGAGTAGCAGGCAGAAGCAGAGGAAGAGGTCAGAGAACACGACTCACGATGGTCCTGAATAGCATATTGTCTCCTTTTGTTTGAAACCATTGTTTCTAATTTACAGAGCCAAGGCTGGGTAGGAGGACACAATGGGCCGTCGCGCTGCGGCACATTGCCGAGATGAATTGGTTCATTTAAATAAAATCATCAAGACACAACTTTTCAGCCAGCTACTAGGGTCATTTTATGTCAGTTTGGACGATGATTTGGCATGGATAGCCCTTGTAATAATTTGGCCTCCGCTTGAATGTATTTGTATGAAAATGGGTTATGTCGCACAGGTAACTTTTCATCGTGTGGCACTTTAGCAAGCAATAACGCTGATAGGTGATGGATAATTGTCAAACTCTACTCCCAGGACATGGATGCAATGTTCGCGTGCTTGAGATAGGAACCCTCTCGATTGTTTTGCGACGTCTTTGTGGTTATTTCTTTGGTCCATTTATTAGAGCAAAACTTCCCCTTTCATGTCCATTTCCACGGTTGTCTATTTATCCACATCTGCTATGAATGGACAGTATCGCTGCATGTATTTGCTCGCACCTCTATTCAATTCCACATCTTTTCATCTATGGGCAGATTGCAGTCTGTTTTGGTGTCCTATTGTGCAGCTGTCAGTTATTTTCAAAACACTCAAGTGTCATTTGCCTCAAGATTCTGTCCCTTTCAATTCCCGCTTCTTTTCCATGGCTCTCTAGCATGCATTTCATTGAGTGTGCATCAGCGGGCAAATTCATTCTTTTTCAAACATTTTCATAGCAGCCATAAGCCTCCCTTTTAAATCCAAGGACAATGTGTTTTTGTCCATCCTTTTCAGCGGCAAGTGTGGGGATTCTCATTCTCTCCCTCTGCCCCTCGCTCCCTCTCTCACTTTCCGAGGGCATCTGGGGGGACCCCAGAGCGTGGTGCTTCTCTCAGCGCTCAATTGTCTGACTGTAATGAACCATGATGAGAGATAACAGAAAGAAATGTTATAATTCATGCAGACCTCAGTGAGGAGCACGTGGCTAGCAGTGGGCCTGGCCTGTGATTGCGTCCTGCTCATCTTGCAGAACAATACGTTTGCGCTGCCAGCACCACTCGCTCTGGCCGGGCACAGCGTTGTTTTGTCCCCGTACTGCTATTCAAAGTCATTTAGAGCTGAAAGGTTGTCTGTGATCAGCGACATGCCTGGACATCTCTTTGGGAAACTAGGCAAACTGTCTCCCCAAAGCAGATGTCGTCTTGGAATTCTCTCATTCTTTACACATGCACCTCTTGATTTACATACAGTTGACCCTTGAAACTTCAACTTAAGCAGACTGTTTGACCTTGTATCGGAGATTTCAGATGTGGAATTATTGTTGCCAATAAGAGAGAGGATAGTAGAAGAAGTACTTCGCTGAAGTCAAACTCACAACACGAAGCTTACACACACGCTGGCACACACGAAGCCAGGTGATGAACATCAAAGGTTAAAGCACACCACATTTGCGTATCTCTCTTACTGTCAGATCATGGTCTTTTTTTTTTTTTTTAAGACATTGAAAAATCTTTTCATGTCATGATTTGCATCTAATTGTGGTTCTGTGAGAGCATTTGATTATCCTCATAGAAGCTCATCAGATGCATAGGCATGATGTCTTTTTTCATTTTTCTTTGGTTTTATTAGGTGTCTAATTCAATGTTACTTTGCTGGATTTTAGTGGGGCCAAATAGGACAGTGCTCTCGAAAGCCCATTTTTATTATTTATTCCTCTGCTTCTGACAAGCGATGTTGCTTTGAACATAACGGTGGCACATGTGTCACTCAGA